>NC_048308.1:37249107-37314306 GCF_013100865.1 Trachemys scripta elegans | reverse complement strand
CCCCCCCCCCCAAATGCCCCCCAGGACCCTACCCCCTACCTGTACCCTGACAGCCCAAAACCTTATCCACACACCTCCCCAGAAAGCCCCCCTGAACTCCCGACCCCCCCGCCCCGTCTCTTGACTGCCCCCTCCAAAACCTCCCTGCCCCTTCTCCGACCCCCTGGCCCCCTTGTTGTTGGCCTTTCTTCGCCTAATGTCTTGGTGAACTTGCTCAGGAACTGCATGAGCCGCTCGTCGGACGCTGGGCAGCAGTGCGGGAGGAGCTCCAGACTGCCGGAGCGATCTGCGAATGCAGGGGGGGAGGGAGGGAGTGATTTCTGCTGCAGGGGGGAGGACGAGGACGTGCTCTCTCTGGCTGAGTGTCGGAGCCCTATGTAAGTCGCACCATCTGGCCGGCTGTACTGTTAGCCGCGCGTGCTCTGCATGGGGGGGGGGAAGTCCGGACATTTACAAATTCCCCCCGGACGCTATTTTTAGCTTAAAAAGCTGGACATGTCCGGGGGATCCGGACGAATGGTAACCCTACATTACTGATTTAGATAATGGCATAGAGAGTACACTTATAAAGTTTGCGGACAATACGAAGCTGGCAGAGGTTGCAAGTGCTTTGGAGGATAGGATTAAAATTCAAAATGATCTGGACAAACTGGAGAAATGGTCTGAAGTAAATAGGATGAAATTCAATAAGGACAAATGCAAAGTACTCCACTTAGGAAGGAGTACTGCGGAAAGGGATCTGGGAGTCACAGGGGACCACAAGCTAAATATGAGTCAACAGTGTAATGCTGTTGCAAAAAAAAAAATCATTCTGGGATGTATTAGCAGGAGTGTTGTAAGCAAGACACAAGAAAGTAATTCTTCCTCTCTACTCAACTGGAGTATTGTGTCCAGTTCTGGGCGCCACATTTCAGGAAGAATGTGGACAAATTGGAGAAAGTCCAGAGAAGAGCAACAGAAATGATTAAAGGTCTAGAAAACATGACCTATGAGGGAAGATTGAAAAAATTGGGTTTGTTTAGTCTGGGAAAAAAGAAGACTGAGGGGGGACATAACAGTGTTCCAGTATGTAAAAGGTTGTTACGAGGAGGAGGAAGAAAAATTGTTTTTCTTAATCTCTGAGGATAGGACAAGAAGCAATGGGCTGAAATTGCAGTCAGGGTAGTTTAGGTTGGACATTAGGAAAAACTTCCTAACTGTCAGAGTGGTTAAGCACTGGAATAAATTGCCTACGGAGGTTGTGGAATTGTCCCTATTCTATGTTCTGTGTTCTTCAAGTGGCTAATAAGTTATTGCTTTTAGAAAGAAGAATTTTTGTTTCCATAGAGACTTCCTCCTCCCTTCACTTTTCAGCTTTAGCCGTTTTGGTCATGGTGACTCCCTAAACATCATTTCCTCTGTCACTCCATTTATTCAGTGGTAGTGTCTCATGTAAATACTTCAGTTCTGATCTCTGTGTCTAATTTAAAATGTTTGTGGGAGGGGATACTAAGCTGTCAGTTATGCTAATCTAATTGAACAAACTTGTTTAGAGGGAACATTCTGTTGGGCATGGAGGAAGTAGAAAATGTTTTCAGCAATTTTTCAGAATTACATGTTTAAGCACTAACAATGTGCCTGGATCTTTACAGGACAAATAAAGACAGCCCTTGCCCCAAGCAGCTTAGTCTATAAAACAAACATACGTAAGACCCAGAAAAGATGTTGAATTAGAACATTATTGGAGAGATTTTTGAAAGTGCATAGCGTTGGCCTAACTCTGTAAAAACCTGCAAGTTAGGCTAGCTCTGGAGCACTTCTAAAAATTCCATCCTGAAACATTTTCTTTTTGTTGTGTAAGGAAGGTATGAGCAGAAGAATTTGAGCATTTTGTTGTATTCATATCCCACTTTTTTTCCCCTGGGGGGATGTCTAGAGGAGAGATCATTATAATAGTAGCACCGTGTTGGTTGTGATCCACTATAGATTATGTTTAAGGCTGCGAGTCTGTCATGGAGGTCACATAATCCGTGATCTCCGTGATTTCTGTAGTGGCTGGTGCTGGCTCAGGCAGCCCCTGGGCCAGCAGCAGCAGTTTGTGTGTGTGGGAGGGGGCTAAGGGCAGGGGGTAGGGGGGCACTTACCTTGGGGTGGGGGGTTCTCAAAGGCATGGCCCTGCAGAAACCTAGGCAGCAGGGAGGGTGGATGGGGGGCTCTGTGCTGCGGTTCCCAGCCAATGGGAGCTGCAGCAGCTGGCACTTGTGCCCCTCCATCTCCTAGGAGCTGCAAGGATGCGGAGCCAGGTAGGGAGTCCCTGCCAGCCCTGCCAACCCTCCCCTCCAGCACCAGCAGGGTCCTGGGCCACCTCCCCCAGCACCCGCAACACCCCCAGATCACCCGTGCCTCTTTCCCACCCCACCCCACCCCCAAGTTTTAGTCACAGGTATTTTTAGTAAAAGTCATGGACAAGTCACAGGCCGTGAATTTTTGTTTACTGCCCGTGACCTGTCCATGACTTTTACTAAAATTACTAGTGACTAAAAAATAGCCTTAATTATGTTGCATCACAATTTCTGTTTTAACTCCTTGTCTTCAGTCATTCGCTTCTGAAATTTTCAATTTTCTGCTAAAATTTTCCATGGTAGGTCTGTGCCTGATGATAATTTTTGATAAGAAAAAAATCAGTGAGCTGCTCTTGTGTGAGAGGAGAGCGAAGAGAAATATATCAGTCAAATAGGGGTACTCTTCAGTATTTTTGTCAAGAGCTTTGAAATCTATCTATGAAAGAGACTATCTAAATTATGAGGCCCATTTTACAAGTAGAAAAACTAAACCTGAAAATTTGGGTGACTTGCCTAGGCACTACAATGATGTAGTGGCCTATAAACCAAAAAAACACAAAAAAATTAACACCAGGTACATTGTTAGAACTTAACACATGATAAATAGGAATAATATTTCTGTTAAAGTTTCTATAAACTAATATGTAAGGTGTAGCACACTTTAATGTTCAAATAAGGAATAATAAACCTACTTCTAGCAAGTAACTGTTTTTGAATCCAGGTGGGAATGAGGTTTGTCTCTTCAAAAATTAAAATTAAACTAACTGTGCCTACAATAAAATTTAGCATTTCATGAGCTTCTCTGGAAAATCAATGTCAACAGTTTTAAATTGCTTATGCATCATGCAGTGCCTCTAACAACATTAGATTTGTAAATAAAATATACTGTAAGAAAAACAGTTGTTTACTGGGCATAGTCTGGAAGAATGGAGAGAGATTGACTTGAAATGTAATATATTTTCAAGGTGACCTCTGCATATTCATACTTGTGGGTTGTGCCTCTCAAGGGTTACTGAGCTTCAGGAAATTCCTGTAAAGCAGTGCCTATTGGAGCTACACAAATTTCCTATCCTGGCCCTGCATGTAGGTAGCCAAGGTTATGAAAGGACCAAGTTTCCTAAACTGCCTTAGTTCCTTCCTTTCTTCAGCTATCTGTGGCTGAAGGACTTTCACTCAGTGCCCAGAGTGATTTCTGGAGGATTTGATATAAAACTTATGTTTCCAGGGATAGTTTGTGTTTGTGCCTTTATTCTAGATCAGGGGGTCCTCTAACTTTTTGATTGTGGCCTCCAAGTACTCCATAAGAACAGCAGATTTAGATTGTGAGCATTGTGTCTCTCCATGTTTCTAGAAGTAGACACACAAACCAATAGTTTGTTCTTGCCATGATGTGTGTAGGGTCATCATATCTTGACTCCACTCCTTTGGGCAGCCGAGGCTCTTTGCCTTTCTAATCAAGGAAACCTAGCAAATCCAGTCTCTGTTTCAGACATTGGACATGGACCTTGAGGAGAAATCTCAATCAGGGCCTTCCTTCTGTGAGTGTCTGGCTCAGCCTTAGTGCTGTCTTGTGCAGTTGGCAGGTTCATCGTGACAGTTCTTGGAACTGGAGTGGTTGGTTTGTCCAGGGCTCATGTTCTCAGTTGTGCTCACTTCTCTGGTCTATTGGGACAAGCCATTTGAGACGCCATTCATTTTCCATTTAGCATATGGGCTATATAGCCTTAATGACAGGATCTCCTCTCCCTTGTGAGTCTGAAGAAGATCCGTCATAAAACCTGTTGCTAGTCACCCATCTGCTGCTCCCAGACAGCTAAGGTTTTTTCTTCACTGCCACTTCCTCTGCTGCCCACACCAGTATCTGTTAAATTGTCCCCTCAGTTGGTGTGCATGACCACCTTTCGCCCGACAGGGAAGAAGGTGTTGGGCACTTTGCAACAACATTGTCCTGAAAGGAAGGCTTGCTTCTTCCTCAAATTTTCCTGGGGAAGTGGTCGCATCCTTGTTTATTTTGCCCCCTGATTTCAGCCCATTTCAGGAGATGTTAGAACTGAAGCTCTGAAATTCAGATGTTCATAGATAGCCTTTTTAACTGATTGAATGAAATCCAGCAGTACTAAGAGAAAGAGAGTCTCACTACGTTAATAATGAGCTACTGGAACCCTGCTAAAGACATCTGATTGATTCCAATGTCAATCCCAGCCATATCTAAGGCTAGGTCTACACTACCTGCCTGAATCGGCGGGTAGAAATCGATCTCTCGGGGACCGAATTATCACATCTCGTCGGGACGCGACAATTGATCCCCGAATCGACGTTCTTACTCCACCAGCGGAGGTGGGAGTAAGCGCTGTCAACGGGGAGCCGCGGAGGTTGATTTTGCCGCTGTCCTCACAGCGGGGTAAGTCGGCTCCGATAGGTCGAATTCAGCTATGCTATTCGCGTAGCTGAATTTGCGTATCTTAAATCGACCCCCCCCCCCCCCCGTAGTGAAGACCTGCCCTAAAAAAGGCAGTGACAATAAAGGATTTCTGTACCTGGATTGGCTCATTGGTGGTGTCATTAGTCATTGAAAGGTTGAGAAAAATCCAAGGTAGTTCTTACCTTTCCACTGGGTAAAGACACCAAAAAGTTTGACTTTTGGTGAGGAATGTTTCGTATCTGTGTGGCTAGGTACCAATTGCATGTTTGGGAAGAGATGTATCTTTTCATTGACCACCTTTCTGACGAGCAGAAAAATGTCCTAGCATGTCTTATAGGCATGACATGTCAGATGCTTTGATTCTTACGATGGTATTAGTTTTTCCTCAGTACTCCTACATTATTCTAAGGCTCAGATCTGTGGAGATCTACTCCTATTTGATGTGGAGTGCCCTTTCCATTTCAAAATGAACGAGGTGCTTCAAAGAATAAAAGACTCCGAAGTCTAACAGCAGTAAGTCTCGGGGAGTCCTTCCATCAGTCCTGAAGAGGGAGAGCTCTGTCTTTTTTATTTTTTTGGTATTGGAGACCTTTCATGACATTCTGAAGTTTTGGCCTCAGTTCTGAAAGGTGCAGGCTTTGCAATATCAGAAGAGGCAGGACAGTGGAAAATGTGTCAGGCAGTGAGCTGATTAATCTTCTTCCACTCATTTTGTCATCTTTGGGATCAAGCCTTTAGATTTGACACATTGAATGAGAACTGAGAGGTGGTTTTAACTTTGGCTTTTCTTCATTTCCCCTTGTTTTGGGGATCTGTTTAGTCTGTTTCCTTGCAGTTTTGGGTGAAATTACTACAGCTCACTGGGTAGTTGAGGTTGTTCAACTTGGATGCACGATGCAGTTCCGCTCCATACTACCTCCTAACTACCTTCCATAATTTCTATGATTGGAGACAATGACCTGGAAATCCTGAGTCTTAAACTTGATTCTTTCAAACTGTCTATGGATTCCTTCGTGGTAGTGCACTGAGTGACATATTTTGAGAACCAAGCACTGAGGCAATTGCTAAGATTTGGGGGTGGTCAAGGAGAAAATCTTGTACTACGTAGTGGTCTACTGAATGGGAAGTGGTCCTAGCATAGACAATTAATGTTTCGGAGTACCAGATAGGTTTCTATAAATAATGGGTTTTGGCCCTGGAATGACAGATTATTTAAAAAAAAAAAAAAAAAAAGTCCAGACACAATTTAAAATGTGATCTTGTGTTGATAGTTATAAATGGTAAATAAAGAAAGCTATTTAGTGTTGTTATTCATATTTTAATGTGTATGTCAATTTCTGTATCATTTATAAGATAGTAAAATCTAAAACTGCATATTATTATTATTTTTGCAGGTTGACTCTAGCAGAATATCATGAACAGGAAGAAATTTTCAAACTTAGATTAGGACATCTTAAAAAGGTATGTGTAGACATTTGCTCTGTGATTTTTGCTGCCATGCATCGAAGCGCAAAAACTAATACTGTCACAGTGTAAAAAAAACTTGTTAGAGCTGTCTTACAAAATACCGGTAAGCAATGAAGAGTTATGTATTGAATAATGACTTGATTCCTTCCTGTTCCCTAACGTGGATTATTCTGGGAGTACTGGAGAGACAGGATGCTTAGCTTCATGAAGTACTGAGTCCATTGTATTCGTCTGCACTGACCTCTTGGATCAATGCAAATACAGTAATTAAGCAAGCAATTTGCAAACAACTAGAATATAATAAGGTGATAAATAACAGTCAGCATGGATTTGTCAAAAACAAATCGTGTCAAATCAACCTGATAGCTTTCTTTGCAGGGTAACAAGCCTTGTGGATGGGGGGGAAGTGGTAGATGTGGTATATCTTGACTTTAGTAAGGCTTTTGATACTGTCTCGCATGACCGTCTCATAAACTAACTATGGAAATACAACCTAGATGGAGCTACTATAAGGTGGGTACATAACTGGTTGGAAAATCATTCCCAGAGAGTAGTTATCAGTGGTTCACAGTGAATCTGGAAGGGCATAACGAGGGGGGTCCCACAGGGATTAGTTCTGGGTCCGGTTCTGTTCAATATCTTCATCAGTGATTTAGATAACAGCATAGAGAGTACATTGATAAAGTTTGCGGGCGATACGAAGCTAGTATGGGTTGCCAGTGCTTTGGAGGATAGATTAAAATTCAAAATGATCTGGACAAACTGGAGAAATGGTCTGAAGTAAATAGGATGAAATTCAATAAGGACAAATGCAAAGTACTCCACTTAGGAAGGAACAATCAGTTGCACACATACAAAATGGGAAATGACTGCCCAGGAAGGAGTACTGCAGAAAGGGATCTGAGGAGTCATAGGGGACCACAAGCTAAATATGAGTCAACAGTGTAACGCTGTTGCAAAAAAAAGCAAGCATCATTCTGGGATGTATTAGAAGGAGTGTTGTAAGCAAGACACAAGTAGTAATTCTTCCACTCTACTCCTCGCTGATTAGGCTTCAACTGGAGTATTGTGTCCAATTCTGGGCGTCACATTTCGAGAAAGTCCAGAGAAGAGCAACAAAAATGACTAAAGGTCTAGAAAACGTGACCTATGAGGGAAGATTGAAAAAATTGGGTTTGTTTAGTCTGTAGAAGACAAGACTGAGAGGGGACATAACAGTTTTCAAGTACATAAAAGGTTGTTACAAGGAGGAGGGAGAAAATTGTTGCTCTTAACCTCTGAGGATAGGACAAGAAGCAATGGGCTGAAATTGCAGCAAGGGAGGTTTAGGTTGGACATTAGGAAAAATTTCCTAACTGTCAGAGTGGTTAAGCATTGGAGGTTGTAGAATCTCCATCATTGGGGATTTTTAAGAGCACGTTGGACAAACACCTGTCAGGGATGGTCTAGATAATACTTAGTTCTCCCTTGAGTGCAGGGGACTGTACTAGATGACCTCTTGAGGTTTCTTCCAGTTCTGTGATTCTATAATGTAGGGGTATTATTGTTTTCTGGTCACTGAGTGAAGGAAGGTTGACACAATGGTTATAGCTTATCAGATGAGACAGGTACAGACAGGGTAACTTTTAATTTTTGTTTTTGCATTAATGGTATTTGTTGCATATAGATTTTATCAGCTATGTAATAATACATTAAATATGAAATATCAGTATAAGCAATACTACTGTTCCCTTTCTGTAGGCCCCACAGATGAGGTCACTGAGAGTTGAGGGGACTCAGCTTCCTGCAGTGAGGTGCTCCATACCTCATTGTCCTTTCCACTAAATCACACTTCTGATCTCTGCTTAGGAAAAGGACATATTACTGCAGTTCTTAGCTTCAATGCAAGATGCAATGAATAAGGCTACGATTCCCTCCTGGGTATTTTTAGTAAAAGTCGGGACAGGTCACGGGCTTTCGTGAAAGTGTGTTCATTGGCTGCAACCTGTCCCGACTTTTACTATTAATACCGGGGGGGGGGGGGTAGGGAGGAAGGGCGACAAACAGAGCACTGTTGGGGCTTGTAGCTGCTTCAGCCCCCTGCTGAGTGGGGGCTGGCCGCTGCACAGCTGTTCCCGGTGTGTCCCATCCGTTTCCCCCCAGCCTGGGGGCTGGCTCTAGCCATGCCTCACGGGGGTCCTGTAAAGTCATGGAATCTGTGACCTCTGTGACAGAATCGTAGTCCTAGCAAGGAATGTTATACACATACCACAATTAGAATAGTTAATGTGGAAAAATTAGAATGGAAATAGCAAGACTGTTGGTAACCAAGCAGTGTTCTATTTATGCAAATAAAACTTCTTGTTTCTCCCCTCTGGCTGTCTTCATTTCCAGAACTGCCACATTTCAGCCTGAAGGGAGATTAAGAATTTCTCTTTTGTTTAAAAATGTTTAGGCCCAGATTATACTAACTGATTTGGTGTAATGATGCTTTGTGTGCTCTAGTGTCACATCTCTGAATGTTAGAATTTGTCAAGTTTGTATGTGTACAGAAGAAACAATGCTGTGGAAGTAAATATGGTGTGCTGGCAATACCCTGTCCATAATTCCAGGTGCGCTGATATGCTTTATTCTTGTTACTAACTTCCTCTGTTAGAATAATTCGTGAATTCAGCCGTTCCTTTAATAATGTGTTTTAAAGCAAAAATGAAAATTGATTTAAGGTAAAGTATCTTTGCTGAATATCCTGACTAACCAAGCTGTCAGGGGCATTCAGCACAGAGATAAGTTTTACAAACCCTTTATTTTCAATTGTATTTATCATTTCAAGATGAAAATTATATCTGTCATATTGTGACTAAAGTTGAATCTCTCTGTGAATTCTCTTGATACTTTTTGACTCAATAAAGATCTGAGAATGCATCATTCTGTAACATCATAAATATCATGGATAGACTATGTTGCAATGACAGTTTTGGTATTTATGTCACATTCTGGAATAGCTTCAATCAGCCAGGAAATGCCAAAAGAGTGTCACAAAGGAAGAAAAGGGGGATGTTAAAATACATATCACCTCATAATTTGATTAGTAGAGGCATTAAACACAAAAACTCAGGCTTAGTTATTATTCATTCCTGCTTGACAGAGTACCATTAATGGCCTCAGTGATCTGGGCGTCTGATCTACATTTTCCAATATCACTGTTTTTTTCGACATTCATTTCTGTCTTGGCATGGTTACTTTTTATTTGTTTTCTAAACATTTTTCTTGAACAATAGAAAAAAATATATTTAGTTTTAATTAATCAAGATAAATGTATTTGACTCTGTTCTTGTGGTTAAGAAGCAAATTGGAAACACTTACTATTCTTGGAGCAGGCATGTTTTCAGACTTCATTCTCGTGAGGAAACGCTTTTTGTCAGTTCGTGACTCAGCAACACTTGAGTTGTCGTAGATAGCTTGTTAAAAAAGCATTTAAGGCCCCACGGCTACAAAGATTTGCACACATGCCTAACTTTACTCATGTGAGCAGTTCCTTTGTTATACAGAGGGGCCATTCAAATGAGAAAAGCTAAGCATATGCTTAAAAATTATAAACTGTTTTACTTGTAAATAATTCTGTGTTTAATTTTAGAATTGAGTAATGTACCTGGTCTAGTAGTTTGGTTGAAGCTAATGCAGCAACACAGGAGAACTAAAATGAAAGCTTAAATCCAATGTATATGTGTCTACTGATAGTTTTCTTGCAGGTAGACATTTTGAAGTTTCACTAAAGTGTCTCCATTTACTTCATATTAAAATTAATTGTAAGTCAAGGAAATTGTCAAAATCACCGAAGTGGGACTTCTAGTTTAAAACAAAAAAAAAATGTAGATTTTCAGATTTTATTTTTCACACCAAAACACAAAGTTTCTAGACTTGTCTTTTCATTGATTTTATATATATACATTATTCTATTTATATTTTGTACATTTGAATTCTGTATATAAGCAAGTATATGTCCATGTTCACTAATGGCTCAGTTTAAAAATAAAGCTAAATTAATCAGTGGCAGAATAAGTCTCTGTGTGTCTGTCTGTAAAAAGTAATATTAGAAAAATATTTATTTGTAACTCTATAATGTGATAAAGATGTCCTTTTTTAGAAAAAATAGTCTCCTTTTTGCTTTTCATTTTATCTTCACTTTTATTGGTTCTTCTCATGTACTAGTGTTCTCTTGGTATGTGTTTCTCTGCTGCCATAACTCTTCCTTCTTTCCATCTGCATACCTTCTCTCCATCTGGTTCTTTGCTGCCTGGTCCTCCTTCCCTTCACTCTCTAAATGCTTTCATGTTGCTCCTTTCTTTGCTCCTTGAGTGTGGTGCTTACAAATGGTCCTCTTGTTCTCCAGTTCCTCAAGAAATTTCTCTCCTGCTGGTTCTCCTCATGGTTCTTGTTCTTACCTTTTTACATAGCAGTGACCTGCAGGAGAGAGAGCTTAGCTGGTTCTTTCCTGTTTACAGGTATTCAAAACCTTAGTGTCTGAAGTAACATCTGGAAACTGTGAGACCAGCCAGTTCTCTTTGGACTAACGGTGGTATAATGAACCACATTTTGAGGACCACTGAATTGCATAATATATGAACAGAAATCTAAAAGAAGCAATAATAGGTTCCCCCGTCCTTGTAGTCTCTGAGAATAACAGGGACAAGAAGAAACAAATGGTTTTTTTTAAGAAGGGGTGTGTGTCAAATTCTCTCTAGAAGACTAATGGCTTATGAGAAGCTGCATATTATTTCAGGGTATTCACCTGAGAGCTGCCAGGGTGAAGCTAAATATGAAAAAATTTGCTTGTTAACAACATACAAACAGGAAAATGCAAATAGTATTATATACTAGGAAAAGCAAATACTTGACTTAGTTTTGCCAGCAAAAGAGGCATCTTGCACTAGCCAGCTTCTGAAAATTGGGGATTTGGTCCTTCTTATCAGAATGAAAATTTATCTTGCAGATAGTTTTTTGCCTTGTCTGTCATGGGGAGAGATTCTTGATTCCATTGGCAGTCTTCTGATCGATCTGTGTCTTAAGACTATTGGAGATATACTAATTTAATTTATATTCCAGATAGTAACAACATAGTTTTGAGTCAATTATGCATATAAGTAACACTTCTTTCCTAGGAGACATTTTTCTTAGTGGGTGTCATCTTAGAGTAATTCCATAATTACTTGCTTTTGTGTATGGATTGATTTCCAATCCACTTTGTAATTATAAAGGTTAACCAAAGAGACAGTTATTCTAGAGTAAGGTATTATCATTCTTTCTAAATTATGTTCCAATTAATTTAAATTTTCTAAGCAGAACTGTCTAGAGTGGAAGCATGTAACAAACAGTACAGGGAAAATATGAAAACATGGTCTCTGACATTTTCTGTTGAACAAGCATAGATCAGTTTACCAATAAATTTATTCTAATGTTTCACATTATAAGCTTGTAGTTGCAAAGAAAGGTATTCTGTTCCCTTAGTGGGTCATTCCACTGAGGCAAGGCTGTCAACTCCCCCCCACTTCATGCAAGTCTAGTTCTGTGGAAACAATGGTGCTCAGTAATCTGGCAGAAGCACACATTGTATTGTCACAATTATGAAGTGATATTCACCCAAGAGTTCTGAAGGAACTCAAACCTGAAATTGCAGAACTACACCTCTACCCCGATATAACGTGAGTCAATATAACATGAATTCGGATATAATGCAGTAAAGCAGCGCTCGGGGGGGCCCTGCGTGCTCCGGCGGATCAAATCAAGTTCGATGTAACTTGGTTTCACCTATAACGCAGTAAGATTTTTTGGCTCCCGAGGACAGCGTTATATCGGGGTAGAGGTGTACTAACTGTACTGTGTAACCTATCATTTAAATCAGCTTCTGTACCAAATGACTGGAGGATAGCTAATGTGACGCCAATTTTTAAAAGGGCTTCAGAGGTGATCCAGACAATTACAGCCAGTAAGCCTGACTTCAATACCAGGCAAACTGGTTGAAACTATAAGAAAGAACAAAATTGTCAGACACATAATTTGTTTGGAAAGAGTCAACATGGTTTTTATAAAGGGAAATCATGCCTCACCAATCTGCTGGAATTCTTTTAGGGGGTCAACAGGCATGTGGACAACAGGGATCCAGTGGATATAGTGTACTTAGATTTTCAGAAAGCTTTTGACAAGGTCTCTCACCAAAGGCTCTTAAGCAAAGTAAGCTGTCATGGGATAAGAGGGAAGGTCCTCTCATGGATTGGTAATTGGTTAAAAGATAGGAAACAAAGGGTTTTCAGACTGGAGAGAGGTAAATAGTGGTGACCCCTAGGGGTCTGAACTGGGACCAGTCCTATTCAACATATTCATAAATGATCTGGGAAAAGGGATAAACAGTGAGGTGGCAAAATTTGCAAATAATACAAAACTACTCAAGATAGTTAAGTCCCAGGCAGACTGCGAAGAGCTACAAAAGGATCTCTCAAAACTGGGTGACTGGGCAACAAAATGGCAGATGAAATGCAATGTTGATAAATGCAAAGTAATGCACATTGGAAAACATCCCAACTATACATATAAAATGATGGGGTCTAAATTAGCTGTTACCACTCAAGAAAGAGATCTTGGAGTCATTGTGGATAGTTCTCTGAAAACATCCACTCAATGTGCCGCAGCAGCCAAAAAAGCGAACAGAATGTTGGGAGTCATTAAGAAAGGGATAGATAATAAGACAAAAAATATCATATTGCCTCAGTATAAATCCCTGGTACGCCCACATCTTGAATACTGCCTACAGATGTGGTCGTCCCATCTCAAAAAAGATGTATTGTAATTGGAAAAGGTTCAGAAAGGGGCAACAAAAATGATTAGGGGTATGGAACGGCTTCCGTATGAGAAGAGATTAATAAGACTGGGACTTTTCAGCTTGGAAAAGAGACAACTGGGGGCGAATATAATAGAGGTCTATAAAATCATGATAGGGGTCACCAAATGAAATTAATAGGCAGCAGGTTTAAAACAAACCAAAGGAAGTATTTCTTCACACAATGCACGATCAACCCGTGGAACTCTTTGCCAGAGGATGTTGTGAAGGCCAAGACTGTTACAGGGTTCAAAAAAGAACTAGAACTAGAAAATTCATGGAGGATAGGTCCATCAATGGTTATTAGCCAGGATGGGCAGGGATGGTGTCCCCAACCTCTGTTTGACAGAAGCTGGGAATGAGCGACAGTGAATGGATCACTTGATGATTACCTTTTCATTCCCTCTGGAGCACCTGGCATTGGCCACTGTTGGAAGACAGGATACTGGGCTAGATGGACCTTTGGTCTGATCCAGTATGACCGTTCTTAAGAACACAGTATGTCAGTGGATAAAATATAATGTAGACACTATGCTAAATAACTTTCATTAACATTTCACAATTCTTTTGTTTATAAAGAAAAAAATTGTAGACTGATTCACCTATTTTTTAAATGAATAATTCATTATCTGCCAGTATTGATTTTCAGGTTTTATGATGTTTATTCTTTATTAACATAAACAGAATTTCAGATACCATTTCTCTGTTTTTTTGAGGATCCATATTTTAAAAGCACTTCTCACTGCTGCTCAGAAATTCTCAAAATCCTTGACTCACAATTTGGCTAAGTTAAATATAACAGCCTTGTTCATACCCAATTCTCATGCTAGACATTACAACATGTGTGAAAGGTGGAGTAGAGGGCATACCAGTGTGATTTTTGTTGTCGTTTTAGGACAAAAATGTAAAAATACTGAATTTTTTTTTGTATCTACCTTTCTTTGAAAGTAGTAATAAAGTTCTAAACTTTCTTTTCACAGTGCTTATTCTGAAATAGTTTAGAAATGCCTTAATCTGAGATGTGTGCAAAATACTACTGGATTGGAACACTAAGAAAGCTAATAAAGGGTGTATTCCATTGTCAGCACAGTAGTCATAGTAATAAGATGATGATGCTGGTGCAATGATTTTATATTTAAGTTAAATTTCAAACTTGTTAAACTCATTTTCTACTTGTAGGAAGCATGTTTACTGATGCTAGAACATCAATTATAAATATCTATCTTTCTGCAAGTTAAGCACCATTAAATTGTGTCCTTGTACTATGGGATATAAATCAGTGATATTCAAGAGAACCACAACAGTGTGAATTAATTGTTTTTCGTATATATATAAATTCTCAAAGCAAATAAGTTAATAACAGTGCAAATTGATAACTTAATTGGTTAATAACATAATAAAAGCATTTTGATTTAATTATTAACCAATCTAAGTTATTAACCAGTCACATGGTGTTTTAATATCATGTGCTGCAAAGAGCTGCATTAAAGAGACACATTGAAGAGCCACTTGTGGCTTGTGAGCCTCTGTCTGAGTATCACTGATATAAATGAATTGTAACTCAAGGATGTTTGAATAGGCAAGTATGTAGAGTAAAGATAAGATTTTCAAAGGTGCCTAAATTAGAGGTTTTGCTCCTAACTCACCTTGGTGCTTTTGACAATCCCGCCATAAAACTTTGACAACATACATTCTGCATTTGTGATCTTGATAACATAAATGGGAGAACTCTGAAACTAAAAAAAATTCTTTGATCAGTGTTACAGATCAAATGCTTAACTAAATAATATTTAAATTATTATGAATATTCTTGCATAGTCTTGCTTTGTTTCACACTGCACATATCTCAATTTTTTTCACACTGTACATCAATTTTAGACCCAGATAATCTCTCTCCCTGGCTGAGGTACAAAACCAGCTGCCACTCAGTTTGAATAATGTCCCACAGTGCAGGACAAAACCGAACATCCCATTACTTATAGATTTCATGGAGAAGGAGGATTCCTTGAAATAGGCTTATGCCTTGTCTCTGAATTTTTCCAGCCTTAAAAGAAAAGCAGTTCTATTTTCTGGTTCAGCAGGGTTTTGTAATGTAATGTTCTTCCATCACTACCAGTATTGATGCCTGGGTAAAAATATCCTTTTCAAACAGTGAGTAAATTGAGCTTTTATAGTTCATTCATTTCATCTGCAGGAAGAAGCCGAAATACAAGCAGAACTCGAACGTTTGGAAAGAGTTAGAAATCTTCACATACGAGAACTCAAAAGAATAAACAATGAAGATAATTCACAGTAAGCCACTAGATTTTAATTTTGCATGTTTATTCTTAAAAACCTAATATAGTTGAAAAACTACATTCACCAAAATTGAACAGGATATATTATAACTTTTTATTAGGTGTTCTCCCTGTTTTTATATTTATCTTGTCTTAAATGGACTAATTTTACCTAAAAATAATGGTTATAATATAATTTACAGGACATATGAGGGATTGAGCATATAGAGCTGAAAATGCAGAACATCTAAAACTTGCTACATCACAGTTCTGACATAAAGAATAGTTATGGGGGAGTCTAAAGCAACCCACTCATCTGAAAGTAATGCCTATAAACTTGGTGAAATCTTGATGCACTTGCAGAAATTTTATGTTGGTGTAACACTAGATTCAGCTCTATTGCAGTATTGTTCACATATTTATCAAAGCTCCAGAAAGCGCAGAAAAGCAAGTGACTAAGTCATGTATATGTTACTGATATCTATTGCAACATTTGAATTTGTGTGGCAATCTATTGTAAGATAAAATGTGCATCTAGAATAAACGGTGATTCTATATATTACATAACTGGGTAAAGTGAACAACTCTATAATGGTAGAGGATACAGAAAGTTCAATTTTATGTTTACTCTTGGATATAATGAAACTATACATATATGGTTTCAGCACTTCCAAAAGTGTTAAAGCCCACAATTGGATGAATTTTTAATCTATAATATTTTTAATGGTTGCCATATGCTGGGAAAATTGTGATTGCTGTGAGGCTGTAGCGTTAGGGCCATATTTTGCCACTGTTTTGGATTCAAGAAGTAACTGACATTGATGTTTTGCATAAAAACCAATGTCACAATGTTGTCCTTTAAAAGACAAAAATTCTAGACATTAGGTAGCTGTCCAATGTATATAACTCAGCTGAACTGAACATTTGGTTAACTTAAGAAGAAAGCATACTTAAAATAAAAAAAACAGAACCAACAAGAAGGAAATTACTGTTTCTTGGAGAATGGCAGGTTTGGGCTATCCTATGCAATAGTACCTGGTGTGGTCGCCAATTCTGATTGGATGAATTCCTGGAGGTTTCATCACATGACATAATCTTTCATTAAAGATTAATCTTTAATTCCTGGAGAGTCCAATCCTGGAGGGTTGGCAACCCTAGTACCTGGGTAGGAAAGCCCCAACTATGCTGCTTGTTCTGAAATTGAGAACAGCACCTGTTACACAAGCTCTCTAGGAGTCCATGTACTTCAGTGCTGATTTTCTGCAGTAAATGATTATAAATTCTATGTTGGAAAATGAAAAACTTCCTATCTTGTGTATGTGTGTGTTGGGCGGATGGAAGTAGGTGTGTACTATCACTTAAAAAATAGATTGGAGCCTCTGCTTCTGGTGCTCCTGGAGGACACAGTGTCCCTAGAGCCATGAAATCAATCCCACTGTTATATCTGATACCCTGAATTGGGTTGGTGATATATATAATATATATATCACCATCTGCTTTTAAAGTGTTTTGTTTTCCTTAGACAAAAGTTTTCATGAACAGACATAAATTTTGATAATGAGAAATGAAACTTTTGATGTTTTATAGATGGTCACAGTAGATAGTAATGTACTTGTTACTTCTAGTAACCACATGTTACTGTGGCTATGCCAAAATAATTCCAACCCACACTTGTATATAAACATAAACACCCAGCTACTGGCAAACCCTAACATGCAAGGCCTTACATAAATTCTGCAGAAAACTATAAGGAAGCAGTCCCAGATCAGAGAGAGAAAAGTACATAGCAGTGTCTCACCACTATGCTGGAAACAATATGGTGAGAGGATTCGTAATACACACATGGTGGGCGCACAATTGTAAGAAGATTTGGTTAAAGGTCGCAGTACTCCAGATGAGAAATACATAGCTCCAGCTACAACAGGGGTAGGCAACCTTTCAGAAGTGGTGTGCCGAGTCTTCATTTATTCACTCTAATTTAAGTTTTTGCGTGCTAGTAATACATTTTAACATTTTTAGAAGGTCTCTTTCTATAAGTCTATAATATATAACTAAACTATTGTTGTATGTAAAGTAAATAAGGGTTTTAAAATGTTTAAGAAGCTTAATTTAAAATTAAATTAAAATGCAGAGCCCCCCCAGATCAGTGGCCAGGACCCAGGCAGTGTGAGTGCCACTGAAAATCAGCTCACGTGCCGCCTTCGGCACACATGCCATAGGTTGCCTACCCCTGAGCTACAACAAATACAAGAATCATACCTATTAGGATTATTCTTATCATGGATCTCTGTCATAACTTCTGTACTCATCTGATCAACAGTTAAAAACAAAATTGCACATTTTACGAAGGAGAAATACACATCCCCTATCTCATCTTAAAAAGCCTGATGGATTCAGGGAGATTGTTACAGTATGAACATGGACAAATGGACTTTCTCCTAGCACAAATACTAGGACTACTTTACCCTTGTTAGTTTTGACGGGGTGGGAAGAGGTCTATGGTAGAAGATAACTAAGCCCAACAACCTGAAAATGTTAGTGGGAAATGAACAGATAGAAAAAGGCTGATGATTTGCTCATATGATTGTTAAGAACAGGATGCTATAAAAAAATTAAAGAATTACCACAATTCATTGTTGAAGAAACATATTACAATAATACACAGTGCTACAGATATAAATTTAGGAAATCCCACATTTTGGCAAAAAGATAATCAATTCATTCCCATTCCCCTGTCAGCCTCTGGGCAGCAGGGACACGCTTTGTCTGGGCCAGCAGGAGAAAGAAAACCCTTGGCCCCTTTAAGAACTTGTACATGAGCCCTCTCCTCCATATGGATACTTAGCCTCCTTATGGGCTTGTGGAGGAGCTCTGTGGCTCATTGGTTGGACTGAAGAGTGCAGCATAAGCCTCTGTCTCCTTTGTATCCAAAGGGAGGAATTATAAACCCGGCCCTGGGATGCCATTCTGTGCTGAAGGAAAGCTTCCCCTCCCTCCTCCTGGGATTAGACTAAGAATGGATTTTGGGGCCTTACTGTGACTATCACTAGTTTTGGGGCTGGGAAGGAAGGAAATTTTCCCTCAGTGAAGTTTGGCTTGGGCAAAGTACATTTTTCAACTCCTCTCAGCAACTCAGGGACCTGAAAGGTGGGGTAGGTTGTAAAATTAATTTTATTGCACCTTGATAGGTGTGCAGTGCAGGTAATTGTTCCAAAGTGGTCTGCTTCCCTGATGCACTGGAAGTGGATTAGGAGAAGACATCTCATAAAGAAAGTGGAGAATGAGGTTGGCACTCCTAATGTCTGGCATAGTAATGACATAACCCCCTCTTCTCCATTCCCTTTATCCTTGTATGAGGGAAGGTGGTACGGTCCGAGCATGTTTATGGGGTAGGAGGCTGTTGGTATGGGTAGAACAGATTATCAAGAAAGGGTGACCTTGCTGAACAAGTTATAGCCAAATAGGTCCCAGGTGGGTTACTTAAAGTTGCAGCCTAATTAAACCACCTTCCTGGTGTCTTGTCATCCTGTAGTACAGGGGCCGGCAACCTATGGCACGCGTGCCAAAGATGGCATGGGAGCCGATTTTTAATGGCACGCTGCTGCCAGCTGAGGTCCCGGCTGCCGGCCCTGTTCAGCCTGCTGCCGGCCTGGGTGAAAGAAACCCCAGGCTGGCAGCAGGCTGAGTGGGGCCAGTGGCTGGGACCCCAGGCCGGCAGTGGGCTGAGTGGTACAGGCTGCCGGCCCCGCTCAGCCCACTGCTCTCCGACAGGGAGTTCCTCCAGGAAGGGCAGGCAGCCGCCGGCCAAGGGCAGCGGAAAGGCACCTCGGTGATCTTGGATGTGAGTTCCGAAGCCCCTGCCCATGGGGCTTAGGGAGCACTGGGGGGACTGGGCTCTGCGAAGCAGCTGTGTTAGGGCTCCCAGATACTGCATGAGCGGCTTGTGCAACTCTCTCCTGGCCCCTGCACTTTAAAGGGGGAGCCTGGACTGGTGCAAGGCACCGCGAGTCGCAACTGGCCCCCCTCTTTGCATGGCCCCGCTGCCGCCTCATGCTTCCACTCTCCTCTTCCCTTCTCTGGCACTGCATCAGCCCAGGAGGGAGCTGGGCAGTGGTGGGGTTGGAGGGGTTTGCAGCCTCTGGAAAGAGCCAGATGGAGACAGGGAGGCTCTTGCTGTGTCTGTGTATCCTAACACAGTGGCACTTCAGTTCAGGCGAAAGTGGTCCCCCGTCTGGGCAGCTTTCAGCCCCCAGGAGAGTTCAGGTTTAAAATGCTCAAACTGCAGAGTGATCTGGGTAGGTCTTGCATCGCAGGGGATCTGCATCTCAAAGGGGAAGGCAGTGCGGAGCGCAGTGGTCCCTAGAAGCAGCCATATGAGTTTTTTGGGCAGCAGGGACCCGGGTCTTAAGGGCCGCTTGTGAGAGCTCCAGTCCCTGCTGTGTCCGTTTCATGTCAGGAGTTGCAGCTGAGCTGCTTCTCTGAGCCATTGTCATCACCAAAAGGGAGAAGCTGAAACTCCCCTGGACACGGTGTCAATAAGAGTATTTGGTGCACAGGTTCATATGAAAGAACCTCCTAATGCTCCTTTATGTGGTAGCAGTGTCGTGTCCCCCTCCCCCCCATTGCTGGTACAGTCGCTGCTTTTCCTCTTAAACGCACATGAAAAGTATCTGGGGCGTTTGTGTGGATCAATATTGCAGGGAGAGATGGGAGCCAGAAAGGGCGAAATCTACATGGACCGTCCATTTAGATCAGCGGTGGGCAACCTATGGCATGTGTGCCAAAGGCAGCACGCGAGTTGATTTTCAGTGGCACTTGCACTGCCTGGGTCCTGGCCACTGGTCTGGGGGGCTCTGCATTTTAATTTAATTTTAAGTGAAGCTTCTTAAACACTTATTTACTTTAAATACAACAATAGTTTAGTTATATATTATAGACTTATAGAAAGAGACCTAAAAATGTTAAAATGTATTACTGGCACGCGAAACCTTAAACTAGAGTGAATAAATGAAGACTCAGCACACACCACTTTTGAAAGGTTGCCGACCCCTGCTGTCGTATATGGGACAAAGGCTAAACTGAGGGATGAGGGAAAGGGAAAAAGGAATGTTAAGAAATATTTTGGGTTTGTTTTTCTTTTGAAAACAAACAAGAAACTGGAACTAGATGTAAAATGCAAATAGAAAATATAATTTGTCTGGTTATTGATCCAATAAAATTTGAAAATCAAAAGTAGCTAGAACACTTGTTTCCCAGACAGTACATACCCAAAAGAACAACTGAAATTTTCGCATTGGACTCAACTCACGTATAGTAAAAATATAAATAGTTAAAAGCTTAATGGTAAAACTTAAAACTTTTTTCATAATCTCTCAAAAATGCAAAAAAAAAAGACTTGAACAAAACTAAGTGGCTGAATGGCAGTGTTTGGTAGCAGTTGTTTATTTGATATTATAGAATGAAAACATTAATTTACTATTTTAAAAACTGCATAGCTATATTACACTGTGCTGCCATAAAATTTAGTAGAATATTACTGAACAGGGTTTTTTTCTTATAAAAAATTACTCAGATAAATTAGGTTAAAATAATATGAAGGGACCTAGAGTAGAGCTTGAAATTTATCTCAAACAGTTACTTGAAGTCTTCCTACTTTCTTTTTAAGGTTCAAAGATCATCCCACATTAAATGAACGATATTTGTTACTTCATTTACTTGGTCGAGGTGGCTTCAGTGAAGTATATAAGGTAATCTGTATTTTGGTCTGCTAATGTAATATTTCATAGCCACATCCGTTTATATATATATATATATATAAAAATATAATTTTCTTTTGATCTCCCGGACTAAGAGGGTTCTAATTAGACATGCCAAACCCATGAAAAAAATACAGAAATTGGGCTTGTTTTTGGCTTAAGTGGCTTGTGAGTTGCTTGTTGACTAGTTTTTGGATTGTAGCTTGTTTGGCTTGTAGCTTGTTGCTTCTTTTTTTGATCATCTCCTGGCAAGGAAGGGCAAGGCGGGGAGAGAGTCAGGGGTGCACAGAGAGCACCACTGAGCTGAGCATCACTGATCATACTTATATAATCAGTAGACGAAGGCTCCATTGGTAATAGGGAATAAGCCAGTATTGTGACTGTAGACTTGCTGATATGTACACTAAGGAAAATGCATTACAGCAAATTGGAAAATTAGGGACTTGTGGTACAAATTTTAAAAATGTTTTAGTTCTTCTGGACCTGGGATAATTAACCCCAGCCATAGAAGGGAGCGCTTGCCACTGAAAAGAGCCTTTATGAACCCAAACATAGATGTAACCTCTTGGTTAGTCATAGCTTCTCTGGATACATTTATTTTTCTGAATATAAAATTGGCAGAAGTCTTGCTTGATAAGAAAATATCTGAGGAAAGTAGAACAAGATTGTCAATGTTATGATAAGCTATCTAATGCAACACTATGGTTCTACAAACTGCATGTAGTATTGCTTGTATAATAAAGTTTGTGTACTTCAAATTAACTGTCTTCACGATTATGAAGTGTTTTTCTATAACACATCTGTATAGTTTCATTTTGCTTAATTTGTCTGTAGATCTGTGGATTATATGCTGAATTTGGATCTTTCTGAGTGTTGTTTTTTGTCATCTTTGGTTGTAATTGTCCCATTTCTGGTTTTCTAGGCTTTTGATCTTTATGAACAAAGATACGCTGCTGTGAAAATACACCAACTTAACAAAAGCTGGAGAGATGAGAAGAAGGAAAACTACCACAAGTAAATATTAATGACTTAGGATTCTTGTGATAAATTGAACTGTGTTCTGGTGATCATGGAAAGTTAACAAACGTCTTAAACATCTTCTTTTAGACATGCCTGCAGAGAGTATAGAATACACAAAGAACTGGATCATCCCAGGATAGTTAAACTCTATGACTACTTCTCCCTAGATACAGATACGTAAGTGAAATGACACTGATTTTAGAACATTCCAAGTATTTGTAATACCTTACTTATATTAAAATGAAGACTGAATTTAACACTAAGGGTGACATCCTCACCTCAGCTCTGGCCTCGTTGTCTAAAATGACTAGAGCAATAATGTAAAGGGGCTTTAAAAGCCCCAATTCTGTCTGGGGGAAAATTCCCCATGCTGCAGACATTGTGGAAGACAGTCGTAAGGCTGCTTTCTGGGGACACCCTCGTATAAGGGACGTGTTGGGATGGACTGCAGCACACAGTACTGCAAGTGAGTCCAGGTAACACTGTAGTCCATAGGACAGTCCAGGGAAGCTACTGCAACATAGACAGACCTCCAGGGCTGTCTTAATTATACCAGGGGCTTCTCCAGTTCCCTGTGGAGGCCAGGATTAGGAGTTTCCTTAACCACTACCATGCTTCCCTTGGGCTGCGCCTTTAAGAGACCCAGCACAGAATTTCACTGTAAGAGATTACACTACATTTGTTATCAAGAAACTTGTCTAAGTATGCAAAAAGGAAAGTTCTTCTTCGAGTGATTGCTCATGTGTATTCCATAGTAGGTGTGTGTGCTCGCCATGTACACCAGTGCCGGAAGTTGTTGCCCTAGCAGTACCTGTAGGGGAGCGCACCAACGACCCCTGAAGCGGTGCCTCCATGGTGCGGTATAAGGGGCACTGCCCGCTCCTCCCACCCTCAGTTCCTTCTTGCCGCCAGTGAAGGTGCTTTGGAACTGCTCTGCTGTAGCTCATCCCCAAAACTGCTTGTTCGTTCCGTGTATGTTACCTGTAGTTAGTTAGTTCCCGACGCGGTTCGCCGCCCAGCCTCTGTTCAGGGCAAAGTCCACATGGATCTCTCTCGACGCCCACCAGGCTGTCTGGTTGGGTTCTGTCTGACTGAGACTCTCAACGCTGCTCTGCCTCGAGGAGTGAAGACCGATGGGACCAAGGCAGACGATGTCAAAGGTCCTCATCTCGGGAGGGCTATTGCAGCCGGTCATGGCACAAACGTTGACATCAGTCCCGTTCAGTGTCCCGCTCCAGGATGCCGCCACTGCACCACCTCCGCAGCTGCAGGCATCAATCACCGTCGTCTCACCGTCGCGGGTTCATCCACCGGCGCCGATCACGGAGCAGCTGTTACCGACAGTAACGGTCCTCCACATCGGGATCGCAGTCCCGTGGTCGGCATCGTTGCCGACGCTTCTCCCAGTCCAGGGACAGCGACAGGTCGTATGTCAGCCCGGCCTCCCTTCATAGTCGTCCATTGATGGGCCAGGCCCGCCAGGCCAAAAAGCCGACTCCGCTGGTGCCACAGCAGGTGCAGTGGCACCCGGCCACGTGGCCAGCCCAACAGTACCAGTGGGCACCGTGGCCCCCGAAGCAGCACCCGGTGGGAGCTCACTCGGTGGCCGGAGCCTCAGAAGGACCATCGGCCTCCCTCTCCAGACCTCCGAGGAAGGAGTCGGTGGGATGTACGTCCTCGGCACCATGCCTGGAGACCGACCAGGTGGTGGATTCTCTGGTGCCAGTGGACACAGAATACTGTGCCGGCCTCCTCACCCTCCCCAGATGAGGCAGTTACAGCCCCTCCTCCCTCCATCCCACAGAAGGACTTTAGGGCCCAACAAGAACTCTTAAAAAGGGTGGCATCAAGCCTCCATCTCCAAGCAGAGGAGATGGAGGAGCCCTTGGACTCCCTGTTTAATATACTGTCCTCCTTGTCACCGGGCCATATGGCCTTGCCTCTCCACAAAGCGGTGGTGAAAATTTCAAATGCCCTGTGGCAAGCCCTGGCCTCATTGGTCCCCATCTCTAAGAGAGCGGAACGCAAGTACTTTGTCCCCCCCAAGGGGCATGAATACTTATATACCCACCCTGCTCCTAACTCCCTGGTGGTTAAGTCGGTCAACCACAGGGAACGGCAGGGCCAACCAGCTCCTACCCCGAAAAATAAAAATTCAAGGAGGCTGGACTCTTTGAAAGAAAAATTTACTCGTCCTCAAGCTTCCAGTTACGAGTGGTGAACCACCAGGCTCTTCCGGGACGGTATGAGTTCAATCTGTGGGGCTCCCTGCCCAAGTTCAAGGACTCCCTCCAGGAGTGCAACAGGAAGGAGTTCAAAGCCTCTGGAGGAGGGCACAGATGCTGCCAGGGCAACCCTGCAGGCAGTTCGGATGCAGCGGACATGGCCGCGCAGTCCATGGCCTCCACGGTGTCTATGAGAAGGGTGTCATGGCTCCTATTCTCTGGGCTGTCCAGCAAGGCGCAGACCTCCCTGAAGAACCTCCCATTTGATGGCAAAGCTCTGTTTGAGAAATAAACGGATAGAAAGCTGCATGGCCTGAAAGACTCCCGCACGACTTTCCAGACTCTGGGTCTCTATGTTCCGGCTCCGACTAAACCTAAGTTCAAGCGACAGCAGACTCCCGCTCAGGCCACCCATTCAAAATACAAGACCCCTTATAAGAATTCGCGGGATTATAAGAGGCGCCCGCAGAGGCAGTCTCGGCCTGCCACCCATCCTGGGTTCTCCAAGGTCAAGCAAGCGGGGGAAAGGCGGTTTTGACGGGGCACCCTGCCAGTTCTCATCAGGTATCCACCTTCATAAAGCTTCCCTTCTCCAATCGGTTGTGTGCTTTCCTCCCAGAGTGGTCGCGGCTGACCTTGGACTGATGGGTCCTCAACACATCTCCCGGGGCTACACCCTCCAGTTTACTTCCTCCCCACCCAACCACTCCCCACCTCTGTCCCTCCTCGGGGACCCCTCGCATGAGGCTCTGCTCGAGCAGGAGGTGGGGCGGCTCCTGGGCCTAGGAGTGGTGGAAGTGGTACCGGGGGAGTTCAAAGGCAAGGGGTACTACTTCCACTATTTCCTTATCCCGAAGGCCAAAGGGGGACTCGGGCCCATCTTGGACCTGCGAGGCCTGAACCAGTACATGGTGAAGCTCAAGTTCCGCATGGTCTCCCTGGCCTCCATCATCCCCTCCCTGGATCCCAGGGACTGGTACACCGCCCTCGATCTACAGGATGCGTACTTCCACATTCATATATTCGAGGAGCACAGACGCTTCCTCCGTTTCATGGTAGGGCAGGAACACTACTTATTTATGGTCCTCCCGTTTGGCCTGTCCACTGCCCCCAGGGTATTCACAAAATATATGTCGGTGGTGGTGGTCTACCTCAGGCGCCAGGGGGTCCAGATCTTCCCCTGTCTGGACGACTGGTTGGTCAAGGGCAGCTCCCGGTTTCAGGTGCGGGATCAGGTGGCACTCCTTCTGTTCACATGCACCACTTTGGGCCTGTTGGAAAGCGACACCAAGTCCACGTTAGTCCCGTTACAATGCATAGAGTTTATCGGGGCGGTCCTGTTCGCCTCATCAGCCAAAGACTCCCTTCCACCGGACAGGTTCGAGACCCTGAAGGGTCTCATGGACACGGTCACAAGGTTTCAGGTGACAACAGCCAGAGTGTGCCTCCTGTTCTTGGGTCACATGTCAGTGTGCACATATGTGGTCCGTAATGCCATACTCAGGAATGAGGCCCCCCAGCTCTGGTTGGCCTCGGAGTTCTCCCAGGCCGGGGAGGACAAAACCCGAGCCAGTGATCACCTCTCTATGGTGGTGGTCTTCCCCGAGAAACCTGCTTCAAGGAGTCCCGTTCAGGGGCAGGGCCCCGTCGCTGGATCTAGTGTCCGACGCGTCGGATCTGGGACTTGGGGGGGCCCATGTGGGGAACGTTCAGACCCAAGGTCTGTGGTCGACTCAGGATCTGACCCTCCACATAAACGTCAAGGAGCTCAGGGCAGTACAGCTGGCGTGCATGGCCTTCCACTTGCACCTGGAGGGCCGGGTGGTCAGGGTTCTCACAGACAACACGGCCTCCACGTTCTATAGCAACAGACAAGGCGGGGCCCAATTCTCTGCCCTCTGCTGTGAAGCCCTCAGGCTGTTGGACTTTTGTATAGCCTATGACATCTGCTTACAGGCCTTCCATCTGCCGGATGCCTGGAACGCCCGGGCGGATTGCTTGCGCAGGGACATCTCCTCTTTTCATGAGTGGTCTCTCCACCCAGAGGTGTGCACAGTCTTTTCCAAGAGTGGGGAACTCCCCAGGTGGACCTGTTCATGGCTTGGCAGAACTGTCATTGTCCGTAGATCTGCTCCAGGGGGGCCTGGGATGGGGGACTATCTCCGATGCCTTTCTGCTGTCCTGGTCAAGCCAGTTCCTCTATGCTTTTCCCCTGTTCCCGCTGATCGGCAAGGTCCTGGAAAAGATCAAGTCAGACAAGGCCCGGGTACTTCTCATTGCCCTGGCCTGGTCCAGGCAGCATTGGTACAGGACCCTCACGGGCCTAGTAATTGCCACGGCCGTTGCCGTCCCGCCCGGACCTGCTCTCCCAGGAGCAGGGCCGCCTCCTCCACCCCAACCTAGCAGCGCTCCACCTCACGGCATGGCTGTTCAATGGTTATGTAGGGAGGAAAGGACATGCTAAGAAGGGGTTCAGCACGTCCTCCTAGAAAGCAGGCGACCCTCCATGTGCCAAGCCTTCTTGGCAAAGTGGTCTCAGTTCTTCAGATGGGCAGACGAGCGGGGCGTTTCCCTGGTGGCTGCCCCGATCCAGTTTATTCTGGACTACCTCCTTCACCTTAGAGCCCAGGGCCTGGCGCCCTTGTCAGTCAAGGTGCAAGTGGCGGCCATATCGGCCTTCCATCCACCGGTGCAGGGCCACATGGTATTCTCCCATGCTATGACTGGCCAATTCCTTAAGGGGTTGGATCGTCTCTTCCCGTATCTTAGGCCGTCTGTCCCACAGTGGGACCTAAACGTGGTGTCTGCCTGTCTCATGGGGCTCCCGTTTGAGCCGCTAGCCACGTGCTCCTAGTCACACCTCTTGTGGAAGGTGGCCTTCCTGGTTGCGATCATGTCGGCTAGACAGGTTTCGGAACTTGGGGCCCTGACTTCCGAGCCCCCCGTACACAAAGTTTCATAAAGATGAGGTCCAGCTCCGCCCACACCCTTCGTTCCTCCCGAAGGTGGTCTCTGCCTATTACATGGGTCAGGACATTTTTCTGCCGGTCCTCTGACCCAAGTCCCATGGTCCAGTGAGGAGTGCCGCCTCCACACACTGGATGTGAGACAGGCTCTGGCTTTCTACCTGGAGCGGACTAAGTCATTCATTCATCCTTGCAACTGTTCATCGCCTCGGCCAAGCGCATGAAAGGTCGGCCAATCTCCACTCAGTGGCTCTCCAACTGGATCACCTCGTGCATCCATATCTGTTATGGCTTGGCAGGAATCCCTCCGCCACCATTTGTGAAGGCGCACTCGACTCGATACAGGCCTCGTCGGCTGCCTTTTTGGTCCATGTCCCTATCCAGGACATTTGTAGGGCTGCTACGTGGTCTTCAGTTCACACTTTCACCTCGCATTATGCAATTGTCTCCCAAACCAGGGAGGATGCTGGATTCGGCAGTGCTGTGCTCCGTCCCAAGAATTTGTGAACTCCTACCCACCTCCAACAGATATGGCTTGGAATCACCTACTGTGGAATACACATGAGCAATCACTCGAAGAAGAAAAGACAGTTACCTTTTCCATAACTGGCATTCTTCGAGATGTGTTGCTCATGTCGATTTCACATTCCGCCCTCCTTCCCCTCTATTGGAGTTGTCTGGCAAGAAGGAACTGAGGGTGGGGGGAGCACGCGGCTCCCCTTATACTGCGCTATGGAGGCATCACTCCAGGGGTCGCTGGGGCGCTCCCCTATGGGTACTGCTAGGGGAAAAACTTCCGGCACCAGTGCACGTGGCGAGCACGCACACCTATTGTGGAATAGACATTAGCAACACATCTCGAAGAACACCAGTTACGGGAAAGGTAACTGTCTTTTTTTACATGGCCTCATTAATATTTGTGTAGTCTCTTTTCTGTTGAATGCAAATGCTTCGATGTTGGGTTTTTAATTAATTAGTTATGCCAGATTCCCTTAATTAAAAAAGCTAGATTATTTTATTCATATACGTGAAATTGTTAACTTGTCATTATCAGTCTTTACTTTTTTTCATATGATTGTGCAGTTAGATGGCAATTTGTACTCTATCTTATCTGACACTGTATTTCTGAATTTTTACTCTAGGTTTTGTACGGTGTTGGAGTACTGCGAAGGCAATGATTTGGATTTCTATCTCAAGCAACATAAACTGATGTCAGAGAAAGAAGCTAGGTCCATTGTAATGCAAATAGTAAATGCACTACGGTATCTCAATGAGATCAAGCCCCCTATTATACACTATGATCTTAAGCCAGGTAAATGAAAAAAGTTACAGCTGAAAATGCAATAATTTTGCTCTCTCGTATTTTATTTGTAATCTATGTTGGAAAATCTCAGATTAACCTCTGGTTGTCATTTCTTCTTAAATATCTCCAAAATTCATATTTCTCTTACATCTTTACTACTGAAATCTTTGTCTATTCTTTGGCTATCACTTGCCTCAACTCATTAGTCATTTTGCATTATTTTGTGATTTTAATTTATGGGGTAAGTACCTGTCACAAGGTGCAGCCCTCATTGCTAGACTGATGCCTCCTCCTGGTCATGCTGAGGATTAGCTCAAGGCAGACACCCACATCTGCGGTCTGCACACCGGCACTCAGTCTCTCCTCCCGCCTGTGGCTTCTCTCTCAGCTCCCAGAACTGTAGCATCCTCTTCTCAACTCAGCCCTCTGGCTAGGTCATCGTTTGTTTCCTGCTTCCAGAAGGGGATCGGGATCTCTGTCCAACAGTTGAGCCACTTCCCCAGTGACAAGTTGCGGGGGGACCCAGGCCCACTCACTACTGCAGCCCCAAGTCCAGGGACTCAGTAAATAGCAGCCTCCTGCTGCTCCTCTATAACCTCCATCAGTGCTGCTATATTTCCCTGGGCCACTTCCCCGTGGCCCTAGCACCTTCTTCGCCCTTACCTCAGGGCATTCAGCTGGGCTCCCTGCAGCAACTGACCCTACTCTGCTCTGCAGCTCCCTTTTATCTGAGCCTTCGGGGCCTGGATTGCTCCCTGCATCTCCTCCCTAATTGGCTGTACTTCAAACAGCCTCTCTGGGCTGCTGGGAGAACTTACTTCCATTGCTCCTTCCTGGACAGGGCATGATTAACCCCTTTTATGCCTGTGTGGGGCAGACACCCCATCACAGGTCCAGAGAACATGACGGACACCTTCAGAAATACAAAGAAAATAATTTGTTGTTTCCTTCCCCTCTGATCTTTCCAGAATGCTGCTGTGAAAATCATTTTCCTTTATTGTGCATTTTCCTTGTCTACTCAAATCCTTTCACTGGCTATCATCATCTACCTTTAGTTGAGGCTTTTGTCTTCACACTAAAGTCTCTGTGTAATTGCACTCATGCATACAAGTGTTGTCCTCCTTTGCTATAATTGGGCCTCTTTCCTAGCTGCTCCCTGTGTATCCTCCTTCCACTGTCATCTTCATGTCCTCTTCCATGCTGCCCCTTTATGCCTGAAACAGTCCAATTTTTCTTGCATGTCTAATGACCATCATCTTTATTCTAATCTCTCCTTAAATCTTACTGCATCCATTAAGTTTTCCAATAATGACTCAGCATAGAGTAAATGAAATTAGTGTGACCATTTTAAACAGACTAAAGATTTACACCATCTTCTACCTTGGGGTTTCAGTTGGCCATCTAGTTTGTTAGTACTCTCTTTGTGAATCTAAAATTGTTAACCCCTTAAGGCAAAGATGGTGTTTGTGTAGTGTGCCATACAACATCAAGCTACCACTTAATAAGTAAGAAACTGTTAACATGGTTTTCTTTTAGAGAGGATAGAGTTGTACGGTATGCATGCTCTTTTGCACAGTTTCAGGGATGACTGTTCTCATATAGAGCAATTCTGAATATATTTTTATTAAGACATTTATGTTCTTAATTTAATATTTTTGAAAGAGATTGGTAAAAATAAATTTTGTTTAAATAATGAATAAAGTATAATGCTAAAGGAAAACAAAAATAGTATGAGAAATTCATTGTACAGTTTAAAAACAGGGAGAGATCCTTGGCCCATCTGCAGCCCCTTTGCACTGTTCTTGGGGAGCATATAGAGGCTGTTCCTAAAGCCAGTTTAACCAGCTTCCTGTGAATTCTGTGGTGCTGGTAGGAATATGTTTTCAGGACAATGAGTGGGAAAAAGCACCATGGCCAGGGTTGCTGTGATCTGGTGTTTCCCAGCTACTCAATCAGTCCCTTGGGGGGCCATTGCAGTTGGGAGCAACTTAGAGCCACGCAGAGGTCAAAATGGTTTGAGGAGGAGGGTAGAAAGGTGGTATTCAGCTGCTTCAGCTGTACCAGGCACTGCTGCAGATTGAACCTATTAAGAAGCATTTATTTAGTATTCTTGTGATAAGATTGCATATTCATAATGTTTTGTTGTTGTTAGGTAACATCCTTCTAGTAGATGGAACAGCATGTGGAGAAATAAAAATCACTGATTTTGGTCTCTCTAAAATAATGGATGATGACAGCTATGGTGTGGATGGAATGGACTTAACTTCACAAGGGGCAGGAACTTATTGGTAATTTTAAGTTTGGACAGATATGTTATTTAAATTTTTATTCAAATTTCAATAATGTAAAATCAGTTTTACACAGATATCTAGGATTAAAAGCATCAAATGTAAAATAGGGGAAGGAAAAGGATTTATGTGCAACATTTAGCCTATGGATCTTAGTGTTGAAGGAACATAATATTACTGAATTTTGTAGGATGCATAACATAATCAAATGTTTATAGGAGTACGAATAACTTCTACAGATACGTTAGCTAATCTTTTCTCAAATCTGGGGATCAGTTGAAGTAAGAAAGAATCACCCTTGCTCAAAGCATAGTATTGCACAGTTAGGTGCAGTATGTGGGTTTCATTATCAGGTTTTTTTCCCCCAAAGTGTTTGGTGTTGGAAAAATGAAATTGGACTAGGAGGACCTTTGATTACTTCTAGCATGGCAATTCCTATGTTTCTATTTTTACTTCTCCTGTGGAAGTCAGTTTATACTTCACTCATAATCTCCAGGAAGGCAGCAGCCAGGATATATATTTGAACATTCTGAAAGAATCACCATTTTAGTTCAGAATGTTATAAACATGTTTTCCAAGAAGAAAATATATATTAAACCCCTTGGCTTTTGGAAGATCATGACAGCCCTCCCAGGGGCGATAGGTTTGCATAGATGCTTAGCACTGGGAAATCCTCCTGAGAGAAATGTTATCAATTCCAAGAACTTTAGATCCCCAGATCATTATCTTCTTCAGACTACGTATACACACTCATTAAAATAATTCCTTTAGTCTTAAAGGTTCAGTTGACTGGAAAACTGACCAGCCATACTATATGTGTAGGGATAATATATATTTGGCAATTTTTATTACATATGTACATATAGGGTAAATGTATACTGTGTCAGTATAAAACTGTTATGGAGTGTTTTCCAGTGTTGTGTATGTTGATTAAAATCTGTGCACTTGGTTAGACCCTTAGGAGGGCCTCTGAGAATTAGGCATTTCTCACGTGCGTACCTGAAACTTCATTAACGTGCAGTGAAATTGCAGCACATGTCCTGAACAAAGCATTTAAAAAAATGCATGTCTAAATACATTTTCCAAATGAGCGCAAGTGTAAAAATCTTATGGAAAAGTAAGACTGAACACACACTGACCTCTCACTTTGTGCAAAAGTCCAAAATCTATGAAGGGCATGGTGAGTTTTATATCTTTATATGACTATTTATTTGAAAAATATATGTGGGAAGTGGAGGGGGTGCCTGCTTCTCCTGCTACTTAGAGAGTTTAAGGCCAGAAGGGACCATCAGATCATCTAGCCTGACCTGTATATTACAGGCCACCAACACCATCCAGCACCTGCACATTAAACCCAACAACCAAAATTAGACCAAAATATTACAACCCACAGGAGACTAGCCTATTCAGTGCCACAGTCAGCGAATAGGAGGGACCGAGGTGCACCAGGGCTCAAGGCCCCCACGGTGACAGGGAAATGATTAAATGAGATACAACTAAATAATTATAGCAAGTGACCCGCAACCAGACTCTGTAGAGGAAGGAAAAAAATCTAGGGCTGTCAAGTGATTTAAAAAATTAATCGTGACTAATCGCGCTGTTAATAATAGAATTCTATTTATATAAATATTTTGGATGTTTTCCACTTTTTCAAGTATATTGATTTCAATTACAACACAGAATACAAAGTGTACAGTACTCAATATTTATTTTTATTATAAATATTTGCACTGTAAAAATAAAATAAATACCATATATACTCGATCACAAGCCAGTTCGTTTATAAGCTGACCCCCCGCAAGATGGATAAGTAAAAATGGAAAATTTTTATGACCTGTTCATAAGCCGACCCTATAATTCAACTTTGGCTCCCGAGCCATCAGGATGAGCCGCTGGCAGGCTGAGATGGTTTGTTTACCACGCGTCTGCAGGCATGGAGGTAAACCTAAGTACACAAAGTGTCCCGGCGCGCCAGCTTCTTACCCTGATGGGCTGGGACAGCAACTGGTGGGGAAATTTTTTGGGGGGAGAAGCTGGGGGTCGGGAGTAACCCCTGTGACCACCCCCCACATGACCCCACCCCTAGCTCGGGACCCCCACACTCTCCCCATCCCATCCCTTCTCACCTTATCTGGGGCCAGGGGAGGATGTCTCTGGCCTGGCTGGAGCTGCTCCGGCAGGCTGGGCAGTGCGGCCGCAGCGTGCTCCGGTGGGCCGGGCCGGGTGGCGCGGCCGCAGCCTGCTCTGGCGGGCTGGGTGGCTGCAGCCTGCCAGCCCTGGAGCTGCAGCTGCTTTGGAGGGTGTGGGGAGAGCAGCATGGCCAGAAGCGGAGAGACTCTGGCCCTGCCTCTTCCCTTCTGGCTCTGCTGGCTGTGCTGCCTCTCCTTGTTCCCTGTGTTCAGGGGAGGGGCTGTGTCCCACCTCTCCCTCTCTATACTGTTCATAAGCCAACCCCCTTCTCTGGTGCTTCCCTTTTTTACTAAAACAATTCGGCTTATGAACGAGTATATACGGTAGTATTTTTCAATTCACTTAATACAAGTACTGTAGTGCAATCTCTTTATCATGAAAGTTGAACTTACAAATGTAGAATTATATACAAAAAAACTGCATTCAAAAATAAAACTATGTAAAACGTCAGAGCCTACAAGTCCACTCAGTCCTATTTCTAGTTCAGCCAATCGCTCAGACAAACAAGTTTGTTTACATTTGCAGGAGATAATGTTTAAAATGTCACCTGAAAGTGAGAACAGGTGTTCACATGGCACTGTTGTAGCTGGTGTTGCAAGATATTTACATGCCAGATGCGGTAAAGATTCATATGTCCCTTCGTGCTTCACCCACCATTCCAGAGGACATGCTTCCATGCTGATGATGGTTTCTGTTCGATAACGATACAAAGCAGTGTGGACTGACCCATGTTCATTTTCACCATATGAGTCAGATGCTACCAAGAACGTTAATTTTCTTTTTGGGTGGTTCGGGTTCTGTAGTTTTCACATCAGACTGTTGCTCTTTCAAGACTTCTGAAAACATGCTCTACACTTCATCCCTCTCAGATTTTGGAAGGCAGTTCAGATTCTTAAATCGTGGTTCGAGTGCTGTAGTTACCTTTAGAAATCTCACATTGGTACCGTCTTTCCGTTTTGTCAAATCTGCAGTGTAAAAATGTTCTTAAAACAAACAACATGCTGGGTCATCATCCAAGATTGCTATAATATGAACTATATGGCAGAATGCAATAGGGGGACATACAGTTCTCCTCCAAGGAGTTCAGTCACAAATTTAATTAATGCATTATTTTTTTAACCAGCGTCATCAGCATGGAAACATGTTCTCTGGACTGTTGGCCAAAGTATGATGGGGCATACGAATGTTTAGCATACCTGGCACATAAATATCTTGCAATGCTGACTACAGAAGTGCCATGCATACATCTGTTCTCACTTTCAGGTGATGTAGATAATAAGTGGGCAGCATTATTTCCCGTAAATGTAAACAAACTTGTTTGTCTTAATGATTGTGTGAACAAAAAGTAGGACTGAGCAGACTTGTAGGCTCTAAAGTTGTACATTGTTTTGGTTTTGAGTGAAGTTGTATAACAAAAATCTACATTTGTAAGTTGTGCTTTCACGTGAAAGAGATTGCACTATGGTACTCGTATGAGGTGAATTGAAAAATACTATTACTTTTGTTTATCATTTTTACAGTGCAAATATTTGTAATAAAAATAATATAAAGTGAGCACTATACACTTCGTATTCTGTGTTGTAATTGAAATCAATATATTTTAAAATGTAGAAAAAATCCAAAATATTTAATAAATGTCAATTGGTATTCTATTGTTTAACAGTGAAATTAAAACGGCAATTAATAGCGATGAATTTTTTTGAGTTAATCGCATGAGTTAATCGACAGCCCTAAAAGAAACCCCAAGGTCACCACCAGTCTGACCTAGGGGAAAATTCCTTCCTGACCCCACATATGACGATCAGTTAGACCATGAGCATGTAAGCAAGAACCAATCATCCAAGCACCTGGGAGAGACAGAGAATGCTTGGTGCTTCCTTAGAGCCCTGCCCAATATCTCATTTCCAGCTGTGGGTCCTCCTTGATGCTTTAAAGAAAGGAGATAAAAACACCCACCCAGAACATACTGGGGGGAAGAAATAATCCCTTCCTGACTTCTGCTGGTTGCCAGGTGAAACCCTGAAGCATGAGCTTCAGATGCATCAGGCATAAACCAAAAGTGAACCCCAGAGTAATTGAGCCCTTCCCCTAACATCACGAGCGCCTCATTGTACAGTAGCTCTCATAAATTTGTTCTGCTCTCTCTTAAAAATGAAGTTGCTTGCCCCACAACTCCTTTTGGGAGGCTGTTACAGAACCTCATCCCTCTTGACAGTTAGAAATCTTCTTCTGATTTCCAGCCTGAATTTGTTCATGGGCAGTTTATATATGCTTGTTCTTGTGCCAGCATTGTCCTTCAGTTTAAATAGCTCTTCACCTCCCTGAGAGCAGTCATATCCCCTAATGTATTTATAGAGAGCAATTATATCTCCCCTCAGCCTTCAATTTACTAGACTAAACAAGCCATGTTTTCCCAGTCTCCTCTCATAAGATGGGTGCTCCATTCCCCTTATCTTCCTACTAGCTCTTCTCTGCACCTGCTTTAGTTTAAATTAATCTTTCTTGAACATGAGTGACCAGAATCGTACCAGTATTCCAAATTAAGTCTTACCAGTGCATTACACAATGGATTAATACTACTTTATCTCTACTGAAAATGCTTCATCTGATACTTCCTAAAATCACATTTGTCTTTTTCACCGTACATCACAGTGGTGGCTCATAATCATCCTGTGATAGACCCACACATCCAGGGCTTTCTCCTCCTCTGTTACTTCCAACTGATGAGCCCCCAACTGAAGCAGAAATTCTTATTATTGGACCCTGAGTGAATGACTTTGCATTTTGTACCATTGAATTTCTTCCCATTTCTGTCACTCCAGTCTTCAAGGTCATCCAGATATTCCTGTATAACATTCCAGTCTTCCTCTGTATTGACAATCCCTCCCAGCTTTGTATCATCAGCAAATGTTATCAGCACACTTATACTTTTTGTGCCAAGTCATTAATAAAAATGTTGATTGGCCCCAAGACTAATCTTTGAGGAACTCCACTAGTAATCTCCCTCTAGTCCAGTAATTCACCTTTTAGCATAACCCACTGCATTTTCCCCTTCAGCCAATTTCTTATCCACCTTACAACACTTGTACTGATCTCTGTCTTCCCTAATTTAAGAAATAATTTCCCATGTGATACTGTTGTCACATGCTTTACTGAAGTCCAAGTGTATTAGGTTTACTGCACTTCCCTTATCTAAAAAATCAGTTATTTTCTCAAAGAAGGAAATCAGGTCAGTCTATCATGTTAACCCTTATTACATTACATCCCCTTTACCATTTACCTCTATGAATGTAATTACTCTTTCCTTCACAACTTGATCTAAAACCTTGCATATTACTTAAGTCAGACTAACAGGTCTGTAAATGTCAGATCACTTGTTTTCCCTTTCTTAAATATAGATATGATGTTAGCTATTTTCCAGTCATATAGTATTACCCCTAAATAGATAGATTTATTAAATATCCTTGCTACCGGGCTAGCAATGTCATGTATCAGTTGTTTCAGTGTTCTGGGATGGAAGTTATCTGGTCCCCCTGATTCGAGCATAATAAGATCTTCAAGTTTTCTTCCACCTGAGATGTAGTAATTTCCATTTCTTGACACTCATTTCCATCACATGTACATATTCTGTATTGTCATCCTTACTGAAAACTGAAGCAAATTATTTATTTTGTTTTTGACCTGTATCTAGATTATCTTTAATCTTCTTCCCATCCACACTGCATAATGGCCCAACCTCGTCCTTCCACAGTCTCTCTTTATTTCTATAACTAAAAAACGTATTTATTTTAAATGTCCACAGCAAGAGCTAATTCAGCTTGTCTTTTGGTAATTCTTGCTTTACTACTACTTTTTCTAACCTCCACAATATAGATTTTTTTGCTGATCAACCCCTTTTCTTATTCCCTGTAGGTTCTCTGCTTACTTTATTACACCTAATAAACTTTTTAGGTCGTTATTCATCCAGCTGGGTCTGTAGCCTTTCCCTACAAGTTCTTTTCCCTTTTCTTATGATGCAAATTTCAGATAGTTTTGTATAGTTGATTTGAAGAAATTCCCATCCACCTCTATATTTGTTTTTTCTGCTCTTCAGTACAGTTGATGTCTTTAACTAATTATTTTAATTGACCAAAGTCTGCCCTTTTACAATAAAAAATCATAGTTGACAACCTGGTTTTGATTATCTTTTCATTTAATTTAAATTGAATCAGCCCATGATCACTCGATCCAAGGTTATTTCTTATGACTAGCTCTTCCTTGATGTCCTCACTACTTACCAAAAGCAAATCTAAAATTGCATCAACTCTTGTTGGTTCAGTGATGATTTGAGGAAGAAAACTGTCATCTATCGCGTCCAGGATTACATGGGTCTTACCAGTCTTAGTAGCATTTATTCTCCAACTTTACCATTCCTAAAAGTATTTGTCTCTAATAATATTGGAGATCTCTGTAGTAGGAAACGCTCTCGCTCTTGAAGACTGAGGATTTTAGCAGCTGTAGGGCAGGGAACAGCCAGCCTGAGATACCCCAAACAGGGAAATTACACTCTCTCCCTCCCTCCTGCATCCTAAATTCAATAGGTAGGTAGGAGACCCAGAGACATCCCACCAGTGTATCTGTTGGGTGGAAATGAAGGCGGGGTATAAACCATCTCTTCTCTCTCATGCACTCGGGCTCTTTTACAAAAAACTTTAACGATAGAACTGCCTGCAGAACAGGAAAAGCAGTGAGCATTGTCATTGCCTATAGAAACTTCCTGGCTGGGATTTGTTCTCCCCAGTCCCTCCCTGTTCTGATGGGGCTTTTGGCTTTTCTGCTTTAGCAGCCCATCAATCCTGCTAGTGAGTTTGAAGAGTAAGTAGGAGGCTAGTGTTGGCCAGCTCATTATCTGCCAACTCTTCTGAGCACTTAGCCTCTTTTCATTAGTTTACCTGCAGTAAGGAAAGAAGTCGGGCTCAAATTTAATTTTAAACAGAAACGTCAACACTGTACCTATCAGTTCTGTAGCTTTTTCTGTTTACTAAGTTTTACATAATAGAATTTGTTTTTACCTTTTTCTTTAGCTAACAAAACACAGAACCCACCCCTAGGAAATTATACACAAACCCCCCCACATTAAAAAAAACATAATTTAGGTTGCAAAGTCAAGCACTCAGTAGTTAGGAAACACTATACCTATTTGGCAGGGGGAGGAAGGTGGGAAAGAGAGATGCACACATTAATATTTGGAAATATTTATGCCAAATGAAAATGTTAAATAATATGGATGTGATAGAATTATTTTCACTAATTGTGATATCTCTCTACAACTTGCTTTTGACTTTTTCACTTTCTAGTCACCGTGTCAGGCTAAAAGTGTTCTCTAGTTCACAACGCTATATATCTTGTGTAAATATTTCTATGTATACATTATTTTGTTTCATTAATGTTTCGGCTTGGCCCTATGTTTTGGTATAATTTATCATATGCTGTGATTCATCTTTTAAAATTATTGATATATTAATGTTCTGTTACTAGCATAATAATGCCTGTAGTCATTTATACTATAAATACACACACAATCAGCTGACAAAATTTTCAATCTTGGGAGCCTAAAGTTGGGTGCTTAATTCCATATTTAGGAGCTTAAATAAGTGGCTTTATTTTTAGAGATATTAGACACCTTGAACTGTTTCTGATGTTATATCTACTTAAGACTCTCAATATTTATTTAGGCGCGTAACTTTAGGGGGTCTATGTTATAAAATTTTGGTCCTTGGCCTCTAACTTGTCTAAAATGCCATGTGCAATAATTACATTATAAATTAATACAAATGCTAAAAATAGTAGGGTCCATGACCTTTATACCACTACTAAGTTTCAACACATCACATTGCTAAAATAATGGGATTTTCTTTAGAAACTAGCTGTTTTCTGTCTCCGAGTATATCTCGAAATGGTTGATTCATAGAAGGAAATGCTGTAAGATAATTTGAAGTGGGAGTTATTTTATAAGGAATTTATATAAATTGTCATGTACAGAAGCTGAATGTCTATGTTCATTGTATCTCTTGTAAACTATTCACTACCTACTGCAGGGCTGGCTCTAGGCACCAGCGCTCCAAGCATGTGCTTGGGGCGGCACTTCCCAAGGGGCAGCACTCCGGCCCCTCCCCCCCTCTTTTTTTTTGCTTGGGGCGGCAAAAAGCCAGGAGCCGGCCCTGGTCAGAGTCCTGCCACTGGAGAGCCAGAGCATTGTCCCCTGGAGCCAAGCCCGGGCTGCGGCGGCGAGAGGGGCTCCCGGAGTGTGTGAGGAGCCGGGGAGGGAGGGAAGCGGGGCCCGGGATGCAGGGAGGGAGGAGGGGTCCTGCTGCCACCACCGCTGTCTCCCCAGGGCGGCGCGGCATTTCCCCGCCCGAGTGGGCTGTGCGGGGCGCCGCCAGGCTGGGCAGGGGGCGCGGATCCCGGCTTGTGCACTGATGGGGCAAGTGGCTGGGCAGCCCCAGCTACTAGGGAGCTGCCCCTTCCTGCCCCCGGACCCAGCCCACTGCACATCTTCCCCGCCTCAGCCCCATGCTGCTTGCCCCGAGCCCCCACAGCGCCAGGGGTGGGGAAAGGCAGAGCCCGGCTCCGAGCGGGGCAGCAGGAGATACTGCCCCGCTGGGGGACCCCTGCGGCTCGGGCACCTGGGGGTCAGTGTCCATCCTCTCGGCTCTGCCTGCACGGGGCTGGGGAAGCAGCTGTCAGCGCCTGCCCCTCTCAGCCCTTGCACCCCCCATCCCGCTTGCAGCCTCTTCACTTGTACCTCCCCCCCATCGCTCCTTCGCCGAACCCCTTCCCCTTGTACTGTCCCTTCACCTGCACCTTTCCCCTTGTACCCTCCCCCAGCCCTCTCCTCCTGCACCTCCCCCTTCCCCTGCATCTCTTCTCCCACAACCCTCCTGATACCCTCTCTACTCCTCCACCCTCCTCTGCGAGTACATCACATACTTCTCTGCCAGTGTAGAGCCCCCAAGCACCCCCACATCCGCTCCTCTGCCTGAACACTCTTTACTAGATCCCCATCCTTTCCAGGTACAGGGTTTGAGGGTTAGTCCCTGTGCCTTCCATGTGCATTTGGAGCACTAAAGATGGAGTTGTGGGGGATGGGGGGGGGGGCCGAGATTTATACTAAAGTGAAATAAAAATAGGAGAAACGCTTTGATCCCCACTGCAAGTGTAAACGGGGATTGCTGTGGTGAACGAGGAGATCACGTTTGTAGGGGTGGGGAGCCCAGGGCTGGGGCGGCAGGGGATGTGGGTGGGGGAGGGCACTGGAGTGGGGGACAGCCAAATTTTTTTTTGCTTGGGGCGGCAAAAAACCTAGAGCCGGCCCTGACCTACTGTATGTACTATATGGTGTATTTTCATTTCATTGATATACAGTACATTGCAGCAGGTCATCAAGTGTGAAGAAGGGACAGTAATGACAGGGTTACATAAGCTTTAATGTTGATAGATGTAAAGTACTGTAAAGTCGTTTTTAAAGTTTTTGCTTCTATAATAAGTAGAAAACAATCTTGTGATTTACACAGACGTTTCAATAAATACATATTTAATTTATTTACCTCCTGTGAGAATAGGCAACTAAAAGAGGAGTATATATCCAGTCTAGGGCCCCAATCTCAGGCAATAGTTATTTTTCCCACTCCTAGGAATATGAGATAAATAAAATAAACCCTATTCTTTAACATTAACTTCACTTTCTAAAAATTGAAATCTCACTATATGGTTGATTAGCTCTATTATCTGTGTCTGACACTATAAAATATTGAAAATTACAATGTCACTCTTGATTTAAAAAACAAAACAAAACACAGACTTGAAATAACTGTACCAGTGTTAAGAAATCAGGTCAGTCAGATGTATAACTTTGTGTTTGAACATGATATAAAGATTGTGGGTTTACTTGCAGTGACAGAAGGTTTTGGTTTTACAGGTACTTGCCTCCAGAGTGTTTTGTAGTTGGCAAAGAGCCACCAAAGATTTCAAACAAGGTTGATGTATGGTCAGTTGGAGTAATCTTTTTCCAGTGTCTTTATGGAAGAAAGGTGAGACAAAATGTGTTTAAAAACCTTGTACAGCTTTAAGACAAGCTTCTCTACGTATATCTCCACTACGCACTGAAATTGTGGTCATAAAGACTTTGTTACTTCCGTTTCTGAACATTGATATTATGTTCGTTGATACCTCTTTCAAACAAGAGGTAGAGGAACAAATAGTCTAACCTGACATAAAAATGTCATTTTACTTAAAAGTGTTACTAGATATTTTTGTGAGCACACAGACAGTTTAAAATAACATAAATTAGAATGAAGATATGTTGTCACTGAAATTGATACCTGGATGCTTCATGAGGAAATTTATCTGAATTTATTTTTCAGCCATTTGGTCATAATCAATCACAACAAGATATCCTACAAGAAAACACAATATTAAAAGCCACAGAAGTCCAGTTCCCAGTTAAACCTGTTGTAAGCAATGAAGCCAAGGTAAATTTTCTTAGAACCTAATTGAGTAGCATGAAGCAAATACTAAATTTATTGATTGGTTTTAGAGTATTTACTATAGAAGCAAGCTATAAAATTACCACTAATTTAAGAATATCATGTAAGTGGGAAAGACACAATGGACAGGTATTCCTGGTTACAGCCTCTCTTTACACTTCGAAATTATTTCAGTTTTTTGTACAATATATCTCTTTTGGAACTTATCCAAGATCAGATGCTCAAAAATAATCTGGGAAAGACTTACTTCATCATCTTACATTTACATAGTGCCTTTGTTCCAGAAGAACTCCAAGGTGTTTCAAACCAGGCCTTCCCAAAAACTCTCATCACTGATGCTGTCTGGTTTTGGTGTTTATTCCCTAGAAGACTCTGGCTGCCTCACTGTATTAGCTAATTAAGTCATTTCATTAAAATTTTGTTTTGTAACAGGCTGCTTCTGAAAATAGTGAATGTTTGTTACCTAGTTTTCTCAATCTGAAGAACCAGCTTCACTGCTGGAATGCACTGGGAAAATGCCTTCTACCATTGCTCCCTTTGAAATTCATAATGTACCAGTCACATGAACTCTAGGCTGGTTAAGTAGTACATGTTCTCAAGATCAGATCAACTTCATGAGGGACAAGAATATCAAAATAGTTGGGCTGCCATAGAGCATGTAGGGCAGAGATCTGTACATTTAAAAAAACACATTATTTTGGGACTGGAAGAAATGTCTAACCCAGGGGTTCTCAAACTGGGGGTCAGGATCCGTCGGGGTCACGGGATTATTACGGGGGAGGGAGGGTCGTGAGCTGTCAGCCTCCACCCTAAACCCCGCTTTGCCTCCAGCATTTATAATGGTGTTAAATATATAAAAAAGTGTTTTTAATTTATAAGGGGAGTCGCACTCAGTGGCTTGCTATGTGAAAGGGGGGTCACCAGTACAAAAGTTTGAGAACCACTGGTCTAACCCCTTCTCCCTGGACATTCAAGATTCTACGGAGAAGTGAGGATAAAAGGAGATTCCAATGACTTTGGTGATTATAGCTGTGGACATCTGTACCATAAACTAGGTTATAGAAATTGGGGGAGAAAATAAATCGGAGGTACTTGATTTAAAATTGTTCTTATGCATACTCTGGATATTAGTGACCCTGACTCAAGCAAAAGACTTGATGCTGGTTCAAAATAATGCTATAGGAAAACAATTGGACACTACTTCCAGTGTTCTAAAACAATTAATGTAACAATGTAAGGAATACATCTTTTGGGATCCAAATGGTGTAGAAGTAGGAGCAATGTGGAATCTTGTTCAAATAAGTAAGATTCTGCCTCTGGAGGTTAAGAGGGCAAAGTAGACATAATTTAATAACTGTAGAGACTACTTTTCAAGAAGATGTGAAAAATCTTTTTGGAATGAACCTTTTTGTTATGGTTTACCTGCATACATTTCTGTTGGTGATATTCTTAAAAGGAATTTCATATTGAGCAAGTTACAGTTAGGGGGTCACGTAAAGTTTATGTAGACATTTCAAGAAGAATTGTTTGTCCTGTAATTTTTGTTCTTGGTTTGGAAAAATTGGGTCTCTTGTATTCAGTTAATGGACACAGGCACATACAATAGGAGAACAGCATGTGACTGATAAGCTTACATTTTTTAATAGTTTATGCCCCATACCTTTTAGTTTGACCCTAACGTTTTTTTGTGATTGAATTTATTGAAGGAAAACATGAGGCAACAGCTATTTAAATGTGGTTATAGTCAGAAAATGGCTATTTAAAACTGGCAATTTATTACCCTCTTTGTATTCTGAATAGTATTTGCTGCCATTAATGACAACAATTAATTGTTACTTACCTTTTACTGTTATTAGCATCAGTTAATCACAATACCTATATAAGAGCGATGAATTCTTTTCTGATCTGTACACCAAGTGTAAACTAACATGCATTTGCAGACTTTCTATTGATGACAATGTGGAAGCAAGAAAGAAGTCAGATTGACAGACCTGGCAGTTGGAAAAAACACATTGTAAACTGAAATTTTGATCTAAAAATTGAGATTAAATAAACATGGATATTCTTGATGATATTTTTACAGTCAGTTTTCAGTGTGTGACTGCACTTTAAGATCCACATGTCATTTTCTTCCGATTTGTGTTTAGCTGTCTTTTGCATTATGTTATTGTTCCTACAGTGCTATAGGTACACAAAGATTTAAAAACAAAACCCTGCCCCAAGGACCTTGCAAACTATTTTCAGTAATTCATTTATTTTTTTAAAGAAAATGTTAAAATGCTAAAATCCCAAAATGCCGAAGAACTGCTGAATATTAATATATAAACACATACATTTGCATGATTTTTTTCCTTTATTTTCCAGTAGGAAAGTAACATATACTTTTATATAAAGACCTGCACTTATTGGATATGCAGTAGTTACAGTAAATTATGGTGAAACTGCTACGTCCGGTTTCTGTGAAATTCGTATCACTAACAAATGCATGTTTTTCTTTGATCTTCAGTCTTTATTTTAGGACAAAGGGTAAAAAACTGAATTGCTTTATCAGGGAAAGGAGGATTTTTCCCTAATCTTCCCACAATCTAATTACTTAACTAAATACGAATTATTTTTTTCATGGTATGTTAATTAAATCCATAGCATTGTGTAACAGGGTTAATGGCCTGTCTAAGAGGGAGCAGGGTCCAGTACGCATGCTTCCAGTTGGGTTTAAGGGAAGGCCCTGGGGCCTTATAAAATGGGAGCTAGCAACAGGGGAAGGATGGCTACCCAGGACCTCTCTCGATCAAGGGAGGTAAGGGTGCTGGTAGAGGAAGCTGCAGGAGAGGCTGGAGAGAGTAACTAGGGGAAGATCAGGACAGCAGCAGTGGAGGGTTGGCTGCTGACCCTCTCTCTGAGCCGGAGAGAGAGAGCTGAAGAAGGCTGAGCTCTAGTTAGGAAGGGCAGGTAGTGGCTGCTTGGTGCAGAGCAGATTTAGATAAAAGAACAGCTCCAGGCTTGGATGAAGACACCAGAGCTGAGCATGAGCTGGTGATGGACTTTATTTTGGGACTTAGAGGATCATTTGTGTTAATGTTTTTAAGCTTTAACTTTTTGAATCTCAATGTCCACTGTTATTAAATTATTTTCTGATCCTCCCCCATGATTTTCCCTCAACTGTGAAACTTTAAATCAATTAAAAATTGGGGGAAAAAATGTTTAAAAATAAATATTATCCACGGAATTTTTTTTTTTAAATCACATTTTGTCAAGCCTGGTTATATAAGGTGGAGTAAGTATGTTAGGGGCTGGGAGTTAGCTGTGAGAGGATTTTCCAGACAACTTTTTTTAAATACAGGATGCTTAGAGGTACAGTGCCTTTCCAGCCTGGCATCCAGCACCATCAAGAGTAGCTTTTTGCTAGATTCCCTCACATCTAGGCAAACCAGTGTGATAAAACCTTCTTAACTTACAGAGGACAACTAGAATGGAGTAGTTTAATCAACTTCTCATCTACTGTCCATCTGATTCACAGTAGAATTTCCTACAGTTTCCACAAAGGAAAGTTACAGAAATCTTCTACATTCTGAAGATGCTAATTTCTTTCATGCCATATGATCTTGTGAAAATATATTTGATTACACATTCAATAATCCTAGCACAGTTTGACAGCTACTTAATTTCACTACCACAGAGCCTCCCAAATTCAATCTTTCTGAAATGGACCAAGATGATTTCTTCCCACCCACCCCTGGTGCCAATATCCTATTTCTGGAACATTTCCATAGCTATCCTCATTATTACAGAGAACATCACTAAATCTGCTAGAGAGAACAACCCTTCTAGCATCACTGAATGGAAAAATAAGCATGTATCTGGAAGGACCATAGAAACCCACTGGCTACACACTTAACATGCATGCTCTCTCTACATTCTCAGATTTCTCCTGCACTTGCTTCAATTTATTGATTGCAAATATTATTTCAAAACAGTAATGTGTTAAAAGATGTTTGTTTTCATGTAAAATGTGGATTCCATAGTTTTTGTCTGTTCATGAAGTTTTTCAGATAAGATCGATTTTTTTTTTTTTTTAAGTGACACTAGTTTTGTTGTTACATGCCGGCAGATTAACAAGTATGTTAACAAGTGCCATTGAGGAATGGTTGGCTTAAAGTCAAGAAGAGTAAGGGAAGAGCAGAGCACAGAAGCCGAACTTTAAATCAATATAGGTGGTGGGGAAGGGTAGTGAAGAGGTTTTTCAGTTTTGCAATCCTTAAAATGAAAAAACCTTGTAGGCAAAAGAAGGAAGATTATCTTCAACATTGCTGTTACAAGCTAACATTGTCATAGAAATGCCAGAGGCGTCACTGAAAGTTGCCATAGAATTCTGTCTGCTCTGCATTTGCTGTACCCTTCCTACCATTTTGACATAAGTGTTGCAGAATTCTGGGGACCTACTAGTTCGTTACAAATTACATTGTTCTGCTGAATTGAGCTGCTTGAAAACAACAACTCTTCTAGAACTTCAAACTGTTTAGAACTTGTTAAATCAACTGGAGGAAGAATTGGCTCATAAGCAGCATTCATTTTATTTGGAAGAGTAGTAATTTTTTCCCCCCTGCTTTTCTAGGCCTTTATCAGACGCTGTTTAGCATACCGCAAAGAAGATCGATTTGATGTCCACCAGCTGGCTAATGATCCTTATCTTCTCCCTCACATGAGAAGATCAAATTCTTCAGGAAACTTACATATGACTGGGCTGGCAGCATCTCCTACGCCACCTACTTCAAGCATTATTTCGTACTGAAATTTCTCCAAGTGAAGACTGGCATGATATATTTATAGTTTCCAGATGCAGACTAGTTTGTGAGCATTTGAGTGTTTTTACACAGGACAACTTTGATTACTGTGTTTTCAGACTGAAGTCCTCCTGCTTAGTGTCCATTTGTTTGATGGGAATGGATCATGGACTGTGAATAAATATACCCTTCTGACTGTAACCTTTAAACATTGAAGAATGACACTGCTTGTTGCACACAAATCGATGTGCTGTGTTTAAGAGTAAAGAAAAGGTTTTGGGGTTTTTTGGGGAACACTGTAAATAATCTTTTTAATACTTATAAAGTACATTTGGTTGATACTGGAGAGTGCTAACATGAAGGGTAGTTTTTCATTATTTAAATAAGAAAAGTAATGGACAAATTTGAACACACAGGAAAGGTTCAGTGTCTGGACAAAAAAAAACAACAACAAAAAAACCTACTTCCCAAGTGGTTGAAACCAAAGTAAGAAGTGAGTGTCACAGTTGTATTCTGTATAAAGCTTTTCTGAAAAAGTTATAATCTTTTGTTTGGCTATTTGGTCTTATTAAAGGCTGTACCTCAAAACCCATGTGTCCTCGTTTCACTGAGATTTGAAGGGTGATGCATAGTTTCTGGTACATTATCCCTCAAATAGCTAATTTTGAACCCATCTACATTCTTTAAATTTATTATACTTGTCACAAGTTTTGACAATGCTGCCACTTTCCAGGCCTTTGAGAAAAGTAAATGATAGCATATATCCAAGTGCAGACAGGTTATGTATGATGTTCTATGCAGGATAATGATGAATTCCCTTCTAATGCTATTGTAAATTGTTGTACAGAGGTCATATTTTTAGTTATTAAATTTCAGCCACTTATTCCTGTACAAATGTTTAAAGTATGGCTTTTTCTAATTGGATATTGTATTTTTTTTTAAGTCTCCTTGAAGGCGCTTTTAATTGCTGCTAAATTATGTTGCTTTTACTTTTGCAGAAGAATCAAATGACCTCCTTAAAGTGCAAGTCAGCTGTACGTTATAGAGAGATTAAAAGTAGATGATTCATTAACAATCAAGGCATGTAAAAGAAATCTGTGTTGGACATATACAGTACAGTTCTTTAAGTCAGTTTCTTGTGCTCTCAACCTGTGGAGCACATTGATACTAGATATAGAAGTTGTTCATGGTTATTTTCTATTTCTGGAAGTTCCTATCAACAAGGAAATGTTTCTTGTGGCTTGTACAGATATTTTAAAATGTGAAACATTTTCTAACTGCCTTGTATGGTAGAAATTTATTTTTCAGAACTCTCTCTCTTACATACATTATTCCTTTTACTGTCCCATTCATGATGCTGAATACCTAGATGTAATTTTGTCCATGCTGCAGAAAAAGGAGGCTGTATTACCACAGGTTTTCATTTAATATTGTACAGTTAAACTGTGGCTCTTGTTTTTGATGTTGCAAGCCATTTTGTTTTCATTGTACATAAAGATACATTAACTGTCTCTTTAAGATGCTGCTGAAATTGTAGAGAATGTAGCCAAAACAGTAATAAACAATGACAGTTGAAATTTCAAGTATGTATAAAGTTATTGCATCTGGGGAATCAGCTTGGCCACACCTCTCAGACACTGCTAAAAGCAATTATTTTGCTCACAAAAAAAGCCAGTAGAACTTAAATCTTTAAATACTTGAAGGGTCCCAAAATGTTTCAGACAACAGTGGTATTGAAGTAAATTGCTGCTGTTCTTTCTTACGGAGGCATTACTGTGGTGAGTGGGACTCATAGAAGTCATCTTAAGTGAAGGTTTCAAACAACTCTGTTTCCCACAGAAGAAAACATAACATTTTAGGTCCAAATAGTGGCTTTTCCTCCTCAGGTGTACAAGGAGCCCTCTCCCCATTGTACCATCCACACTGCAAAGACATAGCCGTTTCTCTTGCTCTCTGAGCTCAAGTGAGAATCGGGGTAGGGGTCATAGCTAGAAATATTCTAGATACTCTAAATGTTGTGTTACCTTCCCGCACCATGTCTGTACTGATGTCTGCAATAAAGTCAAGGACTATTTTTGCTTTACCAAAAAAAAAAATACAAGGCTGAGTAAATTGTATTGTTATTCAGATTGTGTTAATTATGTATTACATCTATTATATAGTAGTGCCTGGAAGGCCCTTGAATAAGATACAGCCTGTTCCTGCCCGAAAGAGCTTACAATTTTATGAATGTTGTTACCTAAAAATTAGTTTTCACACATACTGAGCCTCTGGAACATCATCTGCCCCGGGAAGAAGGAATTTGTTTGTTAATTACAAATTTAGCTTTATTCTGTATGGACAACATGAGTTTTTCCTGATGTCAGTTCAGAATGTGAGATGATATGGTGGAACATATCATAATTGTTTGTTTTTCTGTATTTTGGAAGTTTTTATACCAAACATTTATACAGATCAGAGCCCTAGCTCTGTAACATATTCTATTCTTTTCACATAGCTTTATCATCCAGGTGGCTTTTCTACATAGGCTCTTCCTAGCCACGTACCATAGAAAAGGTGCTGGGGGATGCGGGAAGAAAAAGCTACTTGATATGGGGAAAATGCAGAAACTTTAAAAATAAAGATATTTATCAGGAAAAGCATTGTAATATAGCTTTGATGATGTACCTAATAGAAGGTTGAGAATGAAGACTTGCTTTCCTATTACTGTACTGTTGTTTAATGGCCTAGACGTCAGTGTGTCCTGTCAATGACCGATGCCTGTTCAGTTTCTTTTCAACCCATTAGAAGGCAAATTTGTTTGACTTTTTACACCTCTTCCCCCAAAAGTTTATAATAGTAAAAATGATCCCTGGACTGGAGAAAGCTTTGGGATTCTACAAGACTAAAGGTGTATAAATCTGGGAGAATACTAAACTGGCATAATATATTATTTTTACATATTCTTTCACTATGTACATGGAGTCATTTTATATTTGCAATAAGACAAACCAGTTTTATCTCAATTTAGTACCCTCTAGTGCAGTGGTTCTCAAACTTTTGTACTGGTGACCCCTTGCACATAGCAAGCCTCTGAATGCGACCCCCCCTTATAAATTAAAAACACTTTTTTATATATTTAACACCATTATAAATGCTGGAGGCAAAGCAGGGCTTGGGGTGGAGGCTGACAGCTTGTGACCCCGCATGTAATAACCTCATGATCCCCTGAAGGGTCCTGACCCCCAGTTTGAGAACCCCTGCTCTAGTGCCTAATGTTCAGTAGAGTATGTCTGGGGGGGAATTCTGTTTGTACTGACACTTGGAGCTTCAAGTGTAGCTTGTGATAGAGAATGTCACATTCGTCTGATACTCTGCATGTGTATATTACTAATTAGTCGATATACATTTTAAAATTTTTACCTCGTATTGATCTGTCACTAAAATTTTTAGATCATCCTCTGACTTACAAGCAGAAAAAGAGAAATGAAATAAACCTAGGCAATGTACTTTCATAATGAACCTAAGAAAAACAAGTCTAATAAATCTTAAAGTAGTCAGATATAGAATTTTTGCCTTCACCTAGAAGTGAAATGGGAGTGTCAATCAGAAAAGCTGCACATTGTTAGCTGTGGTTATAGTGTTCTGTTACAGGTCACATTAACCACAGTTAACAATAGTTGGCTTGTCTCACAAAACACCCTTTTCAAACTCCTCAGAGATGCCAGAATAGTCTGTTTGGATACTAATATCAGATTTGTTCAAACCGCAGTGCAGAACATTATGTACCACATCTTATTGTACAGTCAGTTGTTAGACACAGTGTTCAGGAAAACTAGTTAATGTTTTAGTTTGCCCCAAGAACCTCAGCAATACCAGCAAGAAGACAGGAATTGTGTTGCGTTGCTGGCCTCCTGCCCAGATCCTATTGACTGCACACACTATGGCTATTAGTGAACTGCTGCATAATTAGTGGAGCTTTCAAGAATTACAAAGCTCTGAATGCTTTCGGTATGCAAGTCATGCATGATGCTAGGTGCAGAATCACTGATGTAACAGCAAGATTCCCTCGAGGATGCTATATTTTAGTTAGAATGAAACATAAAAATTAGCAACCCCTAAAGACTTAAGAGGTGTTGGTAAGGTGTGTTTAAAATTAAATACCCTTGATACATGCTATAAAGCTGTTAAGTAGCCATGATGTGCATTGATCAGACTTTACTAGCAATCTAGAAAAACAAAAACGGGGCAGAGGGTTGGAGGGGAATGGGTAAACTTGAGGGCCAAGAAAAATAACATGGGTGTGTCTCTACAAAGCTCACCTCAGCAGTATTGAACTGTCCTGTTTGTTACCAGGTGACAGTAAATACGAGCCAGATTCTGCCCTCAGTTTTTCCAGTGTAAATCCATGTAACCTCAGTAGAGTTACTCTAGATTTACATGGGTAGAATGTGGCTCATTTGTGTGCAAGACGGCAGCTACACCAAGCTGTCGTCTGAGACAGCATAGGATTCTTATGATCTTCAGGTGTTGAAAGGTCATTATTAGTACCACTTTGGTGCATGCGTGCTGTATATTCCACATATGCAGGGATTGAATTGCCATGGAAGAAGGAATCCTGCTGTGTTGTTACCAGATTTGCCCGTTACTTTGGGGTATGCTCATTTATTAGGGTTATTTTTCTGGGGGGGGGGGGGGGGGGGGGATGGTCTGGAATTCTATCAATGTACTGCTTGAGTCACTTGTGTTCTCATACCGAGCTCTACTTCTCCCTTCTGCAAGTTCCCTCCCAATGGAGCTATCCTGCAGGACCTAGGTTCCCCAGGGCTGGGTTCTTCCAGCCGCAGAATCAGATGAACACACACACATTAACAAAGCGTGTCTGAGAGAAGTGGGTTAATCAGCACTCCCAAGCTGACCCCTTATATGTCGCTTTAACATCGCTGCCCCTTCTCCCCACCCCCACATGGCGGCCCTGCTGGTAGGGACCCTACCAGCAGGGCCACCGATGGGGGATGAGGGGGAGCAAAAGGGATGACGTTAAAGCGCTGTGGCGGTGCTTTAACGTCATTGCCCCCTTTTGCCCCCAGCCACTGATGGGGTGGGGGGGAGGGACGGGACTGAGGCAGCTCTCCTGGGGCCGGAGATTTAAAAGGGCCTGGGGCTCCCAGCCGCTACTGCAGCAGTGGCCGGAGCCCCAGACCCTTTTAAATCGCCGCCAGAGCCCTGGTGCTGCGGGCCGGGCAGCATGGTAGGGTCCTCTGCATACTATTGTTATACAAAAAAGAAGCTCAAGTCTAAATTTCACAATCTGGGCTTCATTCCCAGCTCGGCCATAGACTTTTTGTGTGAATTTGGGCAAGTTACTTCGCACTCCCTAAGCTTCAGTTTTCTCCTGTCAGATGAGAAGAAATAATACTTCCTTACTGCACAGGCTAAATTCTTGGGCATTTGTAGAGTGCTTTTGAGTGCAAAAGAAGTACAAAATATCATACGGTATCTGTTAAATATCATGAATACTTACACAACTGAATCTACACACCAGACATCCTGTGCCCACTGAACATCATACGTGTCACTGTAATCTGTTCAAGTGGCTTTTATTTATGTTCCATTACTTTTGCAGTGAAGGAGTTTGTCACTGGGATCAGGTAGACCCAAGGGGTTGGTTGGTTGGGTGAGTGCAAGTCTAATGGGTAATTATTCTTCATTCTCTATAAGTTCCAGGCCAAGTTCCTTTGAGCTAATATGTTGACACTGGGGAAGCCATACTGGTGGTAGTGCTTCTGGAACTAAAGGGAGACCACAGTGTTTGGTATCAGCTGGGAGCATCAGTTTTGAGTCAGGTGGATGGGGCTAATTGGCTGTAGCCTAATGGATGAGGGTGTTGGCACTATAAAGCCTGCTCCAGTCTCGATAGATTCAGATAGCTTAGGCAGAGGCCTGTGCCAGCTTCGGAGGACTTAAGTATCCTGGGACTGATGTTAGTCTGGCCTGGACTTTCAAGACTTGTTTGGCCTGGATAAAGGTTTGTTCCAACTCAGGAGGGGGGTGTTACTTTATTTGGGAGCTATATTGTTATGAAATTTCTATGGTAATTCTGTCATTTATGTTTCAATTGCTATGGGACCTACATTTTTTTAAAGTATCCCCTCTCCCCCAATCTTTGGTGCTTCTAGGTCTTTTTCTACCTCTTTTTCCCTTCATGGTATCTGTCTCTGTGATCCACAGTTCACACTTGTTAAACTGCTGTGTGACAACATACATTGACCTATCCAGAGCCGGCAGCGCAAGTGAACCTTTATAAGGCTTGAGTGTTCAAAAGTGTTAGCAATAGCTCTAGCCTAATAAAGCAAATACATTGCAATTAATCTGGCTTCACTTTTAATTAAAATTGCCTTGAAATAATCAGAAACAAAACCATGCTTTAACTTCAGAAAATCAGATGAATACCCCTTGTAAATGACTGCAAGAGAGGCTGAAACACCATTGTCTTTTTAACAGAAACAATGTATGTGTAGATGGAGTTCACTGACAGAGTCGGAGCAAAGTGACTTAGCAGCTCCCAAGGAAATGCCATGCTCAATGAGCAAACAGCTGTGCTGTGGTGAGCTCTAGAATCTATAGAGTGCATTTGTATGCTTTTTAATAGGCCATCATCTTCTAAAAATAACAGTTCAAAATGTGACATTCCTGGGAAGGAAAGCATGTCTCTGGGAATTGGGAGAGAGATCTCAAGGACTCCAGCCCTTCTTTAGTCAGACTATCCTCTTCTGACGTCAGAAAATAGAGTCAAGAAACAGAGAATGTATTCATAATAAATGTACTGAACACACCATCTGAAAGAGAGGTTGTATGGCAAAGTGGCAGTGTTTCCAGACAGCCTATTTATCTACATTGGTGAAGACTAGAGGGGGTTTGTCAGGAACTGCTAGTGTATCTCCCAAGCTAGCTAATACAGGAAACACTTTGTATTTGTCCACACTAAGCTTCGTCTGCCAAAATAACATAAGCTGGAAGGAGTAACCTAAACTGCTGCTGTACATGTCTTTGTCTACAAAGTGTTTCGCAGACTGTGGTGTGTGATGTTGCTGGCTCCACCTGCTTGTGTGTAGCTTCAGCCAGGACACTTGAAAGGATGTACCCTGAGCTCAGCATGAGGGGCCACTGCTCTTTAAAAGCAGCTGTCTCTTGGGCCACCCTTCCACCCAGGTGCAGCCACTCCAAAGCTGCCATAGCACTTGCCACCTCTGCGTTCCCAGCAGAGGGGAACCCTACAAATCTGGGTTGGGGCAGCAGGACAGATTCAGACCAGCAGAAGTGGAGCTGAAAAACAGAGTTACATTTCAAAAGCTCAGGTCCTAGCTGGAGCAAAGAGACTAAAGCAGGCAGCATTTTCCCTCCCTCCCTGGCTTTACAGAGCTGAGAGAGCGCAGCTGTGGCCCTTGGTGAAGGGGGCTTAATCGGCGCAGGTGAGACTCATCACCCAATCAGGAGCTTATAAGAAGAGCTGGCCCTGTTTTAGGGTAGGCAGACAGCAGGACTACAAAGGGTGGAAGAGACTGCTCCAGGACTCAATAAAGAACTTGGTATGTGTCCAGTTCATCTCATACCAAATTATTCTCAATTTGAGTTTATTTTCATGTTTGTATTAAGTCTTTGCTGGTCACCCAAAGCCTGGCTGTGTATGTGTTACCTGCTCCTAGAGAGGAGGTTTCATTTCCTTTTGTCAGAAGTCATTTGGGTAGTGGGTGAGGGAGGTTTCCTGCGTAGACTCAGCTCACTCAATGAGAACATCAGCAGTGTAATTTAGGGGGCTGCCAGTATTTTACTCACATGGAAAAATAGAAAATCCCCTAATTTAACTGTCGCTGAAGCATGCAGCCTAAGGTGTCTGCTGAAGACCAGAGAGGGGGAAGGGCTGGGCATCTGTGTTTTCCTGTTTTAGCACTAAGGTTTCTCCTAACTAAGCAGGGAGGGAACAAAACAAACAAATCCAAACCAATGCACTTGTGGGGAATTGTGTGTTCTTGTTCCTGAGAAAAACACTAGCTTGTGCTGAAAGCAGAGCACAGTAATCAACAGAGTAGCCCTGAGGAGTGTGTGAGAGACTGGTAGAAGATATGAACCTAGGAAGGGCAGAGAGGCATCTGCATTGGGATATTTAAAAAAAAAAAAATAGGGGACCCCTGGTCCATTTCAAATGCAGATACTTTTCTCTTCCAAAGTATATAATGAGCTCTGGAGAAGAGTCCTTTCTGGCAGGGATAGCTGAGCAGTGCTCAGAGAGGTAGAACTCCAGCAGAGGTTTCCATTTGGGGGCAGAATTGTAACCAAGTGCCCCAAAGCCCCATATATCCCTCCACCTCACCTCATTGCACCTGGCCCTAGAGTATCCTCCTCCATCTCCCCTGCTGTGTTTTTGCTCAGTTTGATTAATTATGAGTATTTAGCACTTTCCTGTGACACTCTTGGCTGCTGTCAGCGTGGGGATCTAGACTAGATGTCTCATTAATCAGTTCCAGTACAGCAATTTGAGCTTTCTTCACCCTTTACTAGGCTGATTATTGTAATTTGTGTGGATTAAAAGAAGTAACCAGTTAAAGGGGGTGGAGTAGCATTGTATATTAATGATGAAGTAGACTGTAAAGAAATCAGATGTGATGGAATGGGTAAGAGAGAGTGTCTGGGCCAAAATCATTTTGGGGATTCCCCTGGATAGTGCTTGGGGTGAGCAACAGACCCCCAGGATCCAATTTGGATATGGATAGAGACCTCTTTAATGTTTTTAATGAAATTACTACTACTGGGAACTGTGTGATTATGGGAGACTTAACTTCCCAGCTATAGATTGTAGGGACAAGTGATAGCTGATAGATTTCTTCACCAAATAGTCACTAAACCAATGAGAGGTGATGCTGTTTTAGGTTTGGTATTGGTGAGTAGTGAGGACCTAGTAGAGGAACTGGTTGTAGGGGGCAACCTTGGTTCGAGTGATCATGAGTTAATTCAGTTTAAACTAAATGGAAGGATAAACACACATAGATTTGCAACTAGGGTCCTGGATTTCAAAAGGGCAAACTTTAAAAAATTAAGGGAATTAGTTAGGGAAGTGGACCAAAGAATTACTTGAAGTCAAAGTTGCAGAAACAATCTGAAGCCTGCATCCCAAGCAAGGGGGGAGAATCATAGGGAAAGGTTGCAAACCAAGCTGGATAAGCAAACATCTCAAGCAGGTGATTAAGAGAAAGCAGAAAGGAATGGAAGATATGATGGATTAGGAAGGAAAGCTACCTCTTGGGGATCAGAAAGTGTAGGAATAAAGTGAGAACTGCTAAAAACCAAGCAGAGCTGGACCTTGCAAAGAAAATTAAAAACAATAGTAAAAGATTTGGTAGCCATATCAATTAAAAAGGAAAGAAGTGGGACCACTCAGCACCGAGGATGGAGTGGAGGTTAAAGATCTAGGAATGGCCCAACACCTAAACAAATACTTGGCCTCAGTTTTTAATAAGACTAATGAAGATCTTAGGGGTAGTGGCAGGGTGGCTAATGAGGATATGTAGATAGAAATTACCATATCTGAGGTGAAAGTCAAACTCAAACAGCTTAATGGGACTAAATTGGGGGGGGGGAGGACTAATAATCTCCATACAAAAATATTAAAGGAACTGGCACATGAAATTGCAAGTCCAATAGCAAAGATTTTTAATGAGTCTGTAAACTGAGGGGTTGTACCCTATGTCTGCTAATATAGTTCCTATTTTTAAGAAAGGGAAAAGGTGATCTTGGAAACTATAGGCCCATTACTGTGACCTCAATTGTACTCAAGGTCTTGGAACAAATTTTGAAAGAGAAAATAGTTAAGGACATAGAGGTGAACAGTAACTGGGATAAAATACAACATGGTTTTACAAAAGGTAGATTGTGCCAGACTAATCTGATCTCCTTCTTTGAGAAAATAACAGATTTTTTTTTTTTTAAGACAAAGGAAATGCAGTCGATCTAATCTACCTGTATTTCAGTAAGGTATTTCTTTCAGTTCCACTTGCGAAATTAGTTAAATTGGAGAAGATGGGGATTAATATGAGAATTGAAAGGTGGATAAGAAACAGGTTAAAAGGAGACTAAAACAGGTCATACTGAAAGGTGAACTGTCAGGCTGGAGAGCGGTTACTAGAGGAGTTCCTCAGAGATCGGTTTTGGGACCAATCTTCATTAATACTTTTATTAATGATCTTCCCACAAAAAGTGGGAGTGTGCTAATAAGATTTGTGAATGAGACAAAATTGGCTGGTATTGCCAATACAGAGGAGGACCGGAATATCCTACAAGATGATCTGAGTAACCTTGAAAACTGGAGTAATAGAAATGGGATGAAATTTAATAGTGCAAATGCAAAGTCATGCACTTAGGAACTAACAACAAGATTTTTTTGCTATAAGCTGGGGACATATTAGTTGGAAGTGACAGGAGGAGGAGAAAGACCTGGGTTGTATTGTTTGATCGCAGGATGACTGAGCCACCAATGTGATGCAGCCTTGAAAAAGGCTGATGCAGTTCTAGGATGCATCAGCTGAGGTATTTCCAGTACAGACAGGAAAGTGTTAGTGCCATTATACAAGACTCTGGTGAGACCTCATCTGGAATACTGTTGTGGATTGCCACGGGCACGCCGGGGTGAAAGAAAATGCAGGCCTGTTATATACCAGGCTGCACGTGGCAATAGACTATATTGGTAAGGGATGCAAGGAGAGTATGGATCACGATGCAAACTGCAGACACACACACACACACACACAAATTAATCAATTTAAAGTTTTATTGGGGATAATTACAAGGGGTAAGGGAGCAGCGTTTGATTAGCTAATAGAGTTAATGAAACTTAAAACACACAATGACTAAAATATCTACTAACAATATTTATAAACAAAGATGCAGCATTTAGTAATAACTGATACTTACAAATACAAACCAACGCATAACGACCGGCAAATGTAGAAACTCTGTTTGAAACACGTGAGCTGAGAGAGAGGCTTCGAGGTGATCAGGCTCGGTTATGGGTGTACACAGGATACACAGGTTTCGTTTTTCTTTCTCCTCTCCCTGCCTGCACATGGCAGGCAGGCCCATAAAGTACCAACTATGACATCATAGAAGTGTCATGGGGACGGGGCCCAAAACCTGTTTGTGTTCGTTTCTGATTGGCACAAGCAAAGTTTACACCAAGTAGGGGAGCAGGTGCCTCAAAGTCTGGCTTCACCCCCAAAAGGTGAGGAAATGCATATTGTTTTAGAATGCGTGCAACACTGAATGACAAAAGAAGAGGCCAGGGCAATACCGGTATGGGCAAGTTTTACAGGATGCAGACAGGAGCTCATCTCAACAATTGTGTGCAGTTTTGGACTCCCATGTTTAAGAAAGTTGAATTCAAACTGGAACAGGTGCAGAGAAGGGCTACTAGGATGATCTGAGGAATGGAAAACCTACCTTGAGCTTGGCTTGTTTAGCCTAACCGAAAGAAGGATGAGGGGAGATATGATTGCTCTCTATAAATACATCAGAGGGATAAACACCAGGGAGAGAGAGGAGTTATTTAAGGTAAGCATCAATGTTGGCACAAGAACAAATGGGTATAAACTGGTCATCAATAAGTTTATGCTTGAAATTAGATTAAGGTTTCTAGAGTTTTGGAACAGCCTTCCAAGGGGAGCAGTAGGGGCAAAAAACGTAACTGGCTCGATAAGTTTATGCGGGGGATGGTATGAGACTGCCTATATGCCATTGTAGGCAATCTGTGACTTCTAGCAGGAAATATCTCCAATAGCTGCTGATGGCGTGCTAAATGGAGAGGACTCTGAGTTAATATAGAGAATTATTTCCTAGGTGTCTGGCTGCTGGGTCTTGTTGTCCACATGCTCGGGATCTAACTGATTGCCATATTTGGGGTCAGGAAGGAATTTCCCCCCAGGTCATATTGGCAGAGACCCTCAGGGGAGGGAGGTGTTCACTTCCCTTTGCAGCATGGGTGACCTGCAGGTTTAAACTGGTGTAAATAGTGGATTGTCTGTAACCTGAAGTCTTTTTCAATCATGATTTGAGGACTTCAGTAACTCAGCCAGAGGTTAGGGGGTCTATTTAAGGAGTGAGTGGGTAAGGTTCTGTGCCCTGTAATGTGATTATCTAGATTATCATGATAGTCCCTTCTGACCTTAAAGTCGATGAATCTTTGAATTTTGTTTCTTGGATTCATCATGTATGTATTTGATATGTGAGAATTCTATGCCAAGAAATTAGTCTGGTAACAGGCTTTATCCATTTGAAAGGATAAAGTAGCTCATTATCAGTCTGCAAAACCACATCACCTTGGGGGTGCTGTTAGAGACAGTATATATTGTGATGGGTTACCCACCCCCCCACCCCCAGATGCCACCTGATGTACTGGAGTCCCACTGAGTCTGCCTGTTCCACCAGCCTGAGCTCCCTCATCCTTTCCTGCTGTGAAAAGCCCTCAAGCCTCCTCTAGCGGCGCGCCCACAGAGGTAGGGACACTCCCACTGCAGAAAGACAGACACTGAAATCAGCTCTGCATGGGAAGAATCAGCTAGGGGATTGCCCAGCACTCAAGTGCACACCCCTTCTGGGGTGCAAACCCAACATTGTACTGTCTGGCTACACAGAAAACTGTACAGCGTAAGCTCATGAAATTCGCGCTCTCCCTCAATGTGGAGGACGATATGCACAGCTTTTTGCCCCGCCAGTTATGAATTGCACAAACTGGTTTATAGAAAACAGAAAACATTATTAACCACAAAGGATAGATTATAAGGGATAGCAAACGGCTCAAAGCAGATTACTGAGCAAATAAAACAAACATGCAAACTAAGATCAATACATTAAAAAAATTGGTTACAAGTAGCAATTTCTCACCCTAAATGTTTTAGGCATTTCTTTCACAGGCCAGACCCCTTTTCCAGCCCAGGCTCAGCTCTTCTCTCTCTTTCTCCCTCCTTCCACCCCCACCCCCATTCGGGGGTCCATAGACATCGCTAGTGTGTGGCTGGGAAGTGTTGGATGTAAGTGTGAGAGGCTAAGTGGCATATTCACTACTTAATTTGCATCCTGTACTCCTAGTGGAGTTTTCACATGATTGCCAAGAGGACAACACACCCTGGGTTGTTTTTCTAGCTTTTATTACCAATTGAAGAGTATTATAAAATATATAAACATAAAGGTTGAATTGGTGCTGCCATTTGTCAGAGGGGTTGCAGGCACCTCTCTTATAATGGATTTCACTTTAATGCCTTTGTTCCACAGTTTCAGTGATCATTGCTACTTTCCATATACACTGCATGGCAAACTTACAGCCTGGAAATATAATGAAAAATAAATGAGGTGGGCTTGCTATTTTTATTGACACAAATGAAATCTCCTGCTGGGCTAAGAGAGCTCCCAGCATCACGAGTTAGGAACAGATATTGCTGTTGCATTGACAGGTTTGACATGAGTTGGGGAACGCCTTTAGGAGTAATGTGAGGGGAAGGAGAATTGGGTCTCCTCATGCCCCAGAAGGATGAACTTTCCAGTAGCAGAATAAGTTCTCAATTGATACTTTTCATATGAAGAGTACCACAAACGCTTTCCCAGGAGAAGACTCACTTGGGTGCAGTTATTGTCATACTGGGAGAAAGGAAAAAATGATGCAAAAATGGAGTCGAGGGGAAGAGAGCATTTGAAACCTTGGTCATCTGAAATAAATAGCAGTGTCAGTTACTGAGGCTGGAGTCAGGCAGCAAGGATGGGCTGAAGAACTTGTGCTGGAGACTAGCTGTTGGTTAGAGGACTGTAACTGCTCTGGAAAGGACTTTGCACACCTGGGTAGAGAGAAGTTTAATTGATGCTCAAGCTTTTTCCAGAGTTGTACATGTAAATCAGCAGGACCTCGCATCCTTAAATCAGAGATAATTGAGGGGTGGAATTCTGAAACAAATAATTTTGTTACTGTTTAAGATTGCTAAGTGCAATTACAGAAAAATGGTCCCTACTGAATGCACTAGAGGTGAGGAAAAATCCTTAAAGATTAAAATAAATGGAAATCCTAAGCTACAGTAGGGATATGAATTGAATATTAACCTTGGTGTCAGATTTGTTTCTGCTTGTGATTTCCATATTTTTAATAATCAGGGGCTTTTTAATAACTTGCTCTGTACCACTCATCTTCTCTTGCACTGCATTTAGCTACCTTAATTGTAACTTAATTGAGGCTTTGGTTTTGGAGTTCTCCTAGTCTCCTCCCTCAATGAAACATTTAGTGGCTGGGTCCTGCTTCTTCCTGGCTCTGCTTCTCTTTGCGTTCAAAGTCCATAGGACTGTTGCAGCTTCCCTTGGCTGGTTTTCAGAGCTAGGGCACAACTTTTCTGTTTCTTGTTTAAGTAAATTGTCACGCTCTGCTTTCCCTACATTGCTTTTCTATGGAGTCAAAGGACACAGGGCACCATAATATCCTTTTTTTGACAGGGTTACTGGCCTAGTGGCTGGGGGAAGCAATAAACATCATATATCTTGATTTTTAGTAAGGTTTTTGACACCGTGCCACATGACATTCTCATAAGCATACTAGGGAAATGTAGTCTAGAGGAAATTACTGTAAGGTGGGTGCACAACTGGTTGAAAGACCATACTCCGAGTCAGTGTCTTCTCTTTGGCTATCCCTTGATGCGAGGATGACATCTGCCAAAGGGGTTCGTTGATGGGTTTTACGGGTGTGAGCCCTTTGGCAGAGGTCTGCGCATGAAATCTTTTAACATGGGGAAACCGGTGCACAGTTGGTAACCACATGAGACAGGACAGGAGGAAAACCCTGACCCAGTGGCAAGATCATCCAAGACAACCAGGGGCCTCCCTCCTGCTGCAGCTCATCCACCTTTACAGCCACAGAGTACTGGAAGGTCCTCTTATGTGCCCAATCCACCATTGGGATCTTGTGAAGTTTGGGCCACGGTTAGTCAGGAGCCTTGCCTCAGGCCTTGTTGCCAAAGGTGACCCTTCCAGGTGTATAAAAGCTCTGGACGATGTAGCTCTGAGGGTCTTTAGCCACGCAAGCCTCTCTGCTATGACAAGGTTGCAGCCCATCAGAGAGGCATACTCAGAGTAATCATCTATAGTTTGCTGTCAGACTGGGCGAGTGTATCTAGTGGGGTCCTTCTGGGTCTGGTACTAGTCAATATCTTCATAATGACTTGGATAATGGAGTGGAGAGTGTGCTTATAAAATTTGCAGAAGACACCAAGCTGGGAGGTGTTGCAAGCACTTTGGAGGCCAGGATTAGAATTCAGAATGACTTTGAGAATTGGTCTGTATTCAACAAGATGAGCTTCAATAAAGATACTTCCTAAGTACTTCACTTAGGAAGGAAAAATCAAATGCACAACTATTGAACAGGGAATAACTGGCTAGATGGTAGTACTGCTGATAAAGATCAGGGGCTATGGTGAATCACAAATTGAATGAGTCAACAGTGTGATGCAGTAGTGTAAAAAAAGAAGCGAATATAATTCTGGGGTGTATTAACTGAAATGTTGTATGCAAGACACAGGAGGTAATTGTCTCTACTTGGCACTGGTGAGGCCTCAGCTGGAGTACTGTGTCCAATTCTAGGGGCCACACTTTAGGAAAGATGTGGACCAATTGGAGACAGCCAAAGGAGACCATCCAAAATAATAAGTTTTTAAAAACCTTACCTATGAGGAAAGGTTTAAAAAAATGGGCACGTTTAGTCTTGAGAAAAGAAGTCTGAGGGAGGAACTGATAAATCTTCAAATATGTTAAGGGCTGCTATAAAGAGGATTGTGATCAATTGTTCTCCATGTCCACTGAAGGTAGGACAAGAAGTAATGAGCTTAATTTACAGGAAAGGAGGCTTAAGTTAGATATTAGGAAAAACTTTCTAACTATCAGGGTAGTTAAGTTCTGGAATATGCTTCCAAAAGGAGGTTGTGGAATTCCCACGACTGGAGATTTTTAAGAACAAACACCTGTCAGGCATAGTCGAGGTTTGCTTGATCCTGCTTCAGTGCAGGGGGCTGGATTGATGACCTATTGAGATTCTTTTGAGCCCTACATTTGTGTGAAGTGTCAGGTTTGTTTTCTTCTGCAGCCTTCCAATTTTTATTTCCATTTCAACGCTATTTCTTCTTGTGTCCTTTGCATTATGTTCTCCATCTTGCACAAAACTGGGGTTCTCACTTATGCTATTCATCTCACCAATTCTGACTCGGAAAATGAGTGTTATGGAAAATTTTATTAATGAATTTCTCCATTGCGCAGTGATTCTGGCTCTGTTTGTGTGAGATGGCCCCAGGTTATCTTGTGATCTTTTTAGCAACTGAACCCATGCTTCCTGAAACCTATTCAAGTTCTGTGGCAAACTTAGGAAAATATAGTCACCAGCAAATGTCAATGTCATGCCTGAGTAAATCAATGTCTGGAGTTAAAGATAATTTAAAAAGCGATTACAAGAGGTACAGACTTCAGAATCAGTTTTACACAAATCAGTGGCTATCAGCCTTAAATCTATTAAAGAAAACAAAACGTACAGTGACTTTCCAGTTATAAAATGGGCTTTAAATATCCTTGACAAAAGCTCTTTTTTTGGCAAGAAAAATGCATCACTCTTAATTAACACCTCACTCCCAAAAAGTGGATTTAGCCAAATGGCAAAATCTCCATATTCTTCTCTGAGGTCTTAGATGTCTTTTTAAAACAAATATATTCACCTAAGATGCTCCTTTTCAAATTTTTAAAGTTTTAGCCCCATTACCAACCCCTCTTAAGACAAAGCCATTAAACAAATGCTTCGTAAATATAATCTTTAAAGACCAAATGAGGTAATATTTTTAGCTATCCTTATCGAAGGAAACAGAAGGTTTGATTCCTCCCAGATGGATGTTGCATAACTTCCATTGGAATAATAACAGTTTGATACCCAGTCACCCCTGCCCAGCATTGCATACCATCCAACACCACTCAAACTTCCTGGTAAATCAAGCACACTAGCCTCTTGTACTAAATAGTAACTACTTGTTAGTGCTCAGGCTACTGGCAGACTCCACCTTGTCCTAGCTACCCCTTTGCAAAACTGGCATAGAATGAGGATGTTATGGAAGGTAGAACTTTGTCTGCCAACTAGGTTTCCACTAATGGGACTAGCTTCACCTACCACAGAGGAAAGGGTTCTCAAAGGAATTAAAACTATTTGTTTCTCAGATAACAAGTTTATGGGCCTGATTTAGCAAAGTACAAAAGCATGTGCCTCACTTTAAGTACATGAACAGCCTGATTTGTTTCAATAGGACTAAAAATATGCTGTTGCCGCTTGTCCTAAGCGGTAGGACAAGCCTAAGCCTGGCTGGGTTGTTTCTGTTAGAAGGAGAAATTGATGACACAGATGAGGTATATTTTGGTGCAAACCTGTCTATGTACAAAGAATGTTCCCAAAGTCCTGTTTCCCTGAACACAATAGAAACAAGCAGTAGGCAGTTTCCTTGTTCACAGCTTCCAAGCCTGCCTCTCCAGCAAGTCCTGTGCCTTCTGTTCCCTCTCAGGGCCTCTCTCCTGACTACTGGCTTTCTGGCTCCATAATGCACAGAGGAAAACAGGAGATTGATTGATTGGTTGCCGCTGTGTTTGCAATTAGTCCCGGGGAAAACCACTTAACCCATGTGGCTTGGATTCTGATGGATCTTGCCATGCAGCTCATAGCCTTGGGCAGTGGCTTCCTATTGTTTTCAGTTGTTGCTACATTTTAATTGCTCCTTCCATTTAGCTTGAAATAAAGGTGCTTAGCATACCCATCAGCTTTAATGAGGTCTGTGATTGTCATCAAAGACCTGCTTGATAGCAGCTATTAATACCTTCCAGCATACCAGTGCTTAGAAGTAGGCATTTGCTTAAGTACCTTGCTGAATCAGTGTCTAGATTTAAAAAACAAACAAACAGGGAATCCTTGTGGCACCTTATAGACTAACTAATGTATTTGGGCACAAGCTTTCGTGGGCTAAAACTCACTTCATCAGATGCATGGAGTGAAAAATACGGTAGGTAGGTAGGTGGGTGTGTGTGTGTGTGTGTGTGTGTGTATGTATGTGTGTATGTGTATATATAATATATATATATATATTACAGCACATGAAAAGATGGGAGTTGCCTTACCAAGTGGAGGGTCAGTGCTAACGAGGCCAATTCAATCAGGGTGGATGTCACCCATTCCCAATAGTTGACAAGAAGGGGTGAGTATCAACAGAGGGAATATTACTTTTTATAGTGACTCAGCCACTCCCAGTCTTTATTCAGGCCTAATTTGATGGTGTCAAGTTTGCAAATTAATTCCAGTTCTGCAGTTTCTCATTGAAGTTTGTTTTTGAAGTTTTTTTGTTGAAGAATGGCCACTTTTAAGTCTGTTGTTGAGTGTCCAAGGAGATTGAAGTGCTGTCCTACTGGTTTTTGAATGTTACAATTCTTGATGTCTGCTTTGCGTCCATTTATTCATTTGTGTAAAGACTGTCCAGCCAATGGCAGAGGGGCATTACTGGCACATGATGGCCTATATCAGATTGGTAGATGTGCAGGTGAATGAGCCCTGATGGTATCCCTTGTCTACAGGGCCGGCTTTAGCAAGAGCGGGGCCCGATTCCTGGGGGCAGGGCTTGCTGCAAGCCCCTCCCCCAGGACCCGAGCCGCGCCGCCGGGGGCCGGGGGGGGCTGAGGGGGCCCGAGCCGCGCCGCTGGGGAGGGCCAGGGGGGCCCTGAGCTGAGCCGCGCCGCCGGGGGGG
>NC_048308.1:37193733-37248707 GCF_013100865.1 Trachemys scripta elegans | reverse complement strand
CCCGAGCCGCGGGGACCGGGCCGGAGCTGGGCCACGGGGGCCGTGCTGGGGCCTGCGGGAACGGGCCGCGCCTCCCCAGAGCCCTTCTCCCGCCCCCACCCCAGCTTACCTCGTGCTGCTGGCCCGCCCCTGCTGCTTAGTCTCAGACTTCCCACGAATCTCTGATTCGCGGGAAGCAGGGGAGAGGGCGGGGCGTGCAGGGCAGGGGAGGAGGGGGAAGTGAGCTGGGGGCGGGGTGAACAGCTGCAGCACGGGGCCCTCTTGGCGCAGGGCCCAATTCAGCCGAATCGGCTGAATCGGCCTAAAGCCGGCCCTGCTTGTCTAGATATGTGGACAGAGTTGGCAACGGGGTTTGTTGCAGGGATTGTTTCTGTTGTGTGGTTGCTGATGAGTATTTGCTTCAGGTTGGGGGGCTGTCTGTAAGATTTTTTTTTTTTCCACAAATTTAGCAAAAGTGTATAGGTGAGGGCAGAAAATATTCTTTATGTATCTTCAAACTAGATCTTTCTTTATTAAAGCATTGATAAGTTCCCTTTACTCTCTTGCAATGTGAATCATGAGAAAACTATTAAGGATAATTAAGATATTTGTATCAAAATTATGTGATTTTTTTTTTTAATTCATCCCACTTTAAGGTTTGTAAATGGGAAGATGTTGATCTGATTTTTAAATTTGTATTCATTTATTTCTTGTCAAGATATTGTTGAATTTATGGATAAAAATGTAAAACGCAGGTTAGAAAGCAAAAGTTTAACTCTTTACTTTAAATTAGTGAATGTTTTCTCCTGATGGTGTGTGATATAATACACCGTGAGATATGGTTGCTCTATAATGAAAACCAAAAGTATGTGGCAACATCAACACTCAACAAACTCCAGGCTCCAGTCCAACAGAATGATTCCTCTATTGTTTCCACATCTCCTGAAACCTATCTGTGAATAAACAGACTTGTCCCATCATTCTAAATGGCTAGGTTATCCGTGACTTAGGGTACCTACCTCTCACCTTCAGATGTTTCAATGGGGCCCACTCCACAGCCCATCAATGGGAGACTGTCCTTTGACTTCAGTGGGCTGTGGAGATGGCCCCATATGAACAGCATATAAATATTGATTTCCTGATATAGTGCATTTGTAAATATGGTAGTGGTTCAGATTATGTATATTTGACTCTATAATTACTCTATCTTTCATTAAGAACTGCAAGACTTGGGCACCATGGAAGCAACACTGTCTCGTTATAAATTAACTGAGGGTTTGTTTGTTTTTTTTATTAAATCCCACAGTGTCTTATTAGTTCTATAAAAATATTTTGCTGCCAGGCAACTTTGCAGCAGAGATGCATTTAGAAGAGGCAAGCTGATCGTTTAATGGCAGCACAGGCTGACTTGAAAAGTCTACGTCACCTAAGAGCAATATGCTTAAGTTACGGAAAAAAGAAATATTTCTTAGGAAATGATTAGCCAAATCTAATTCACTTTTAGGCAGCCTCTCACTGTCTGTAATGGCCCCTGCTTCTCTCTCGGCCGTCTGAAAGATGTGTCTTAACTCCTGGGTTGCCCTTTGAAGTTAACTGAATCAAAATAGCCAATCTCCTGAGACTCACAATTTCTACACTTTTAAAATTAGATGAATTGAAGAGGAGAGAGAACCTGTTGGCCACTAACCTTATTTGAATGATTCTCCTAGGGGTAGTGGGAGCTATTAGTGAGGAATGATTCTCCTATGTGGGTATTTGGCCCATGGCAGTCTAAGCCACAGCCCGTCGTGCTGATCTAGGTCAAGCTATTCTATTTCTCTCTAGATCTCTTCAGAACAATGGGCCTGCCTCTCAGCGCAGTGTCTAGGTGCGAACATCATGTGACGGGTTGGATCACAGAAACCCCCTTGGGAGCTACCACCTGATGTGCAAAGACTACCCCTGCTCCTGTTTTCCCTGCCAGCTCAGGACTCCAGCACCCTGTCTTGCTGAGCTAGCCACTCCTGTCTGGCTCCAGACACAGATCCAGGGTCTGAATCACTTGTCCCAAAGCTGCAAGTTTACCTGAAAACAGCTCGCAGTAGCGTGCTTGTCTTTAGCACTCAGATGCCCAACTCCCAATGGGGTCTAAACCCAGATAAATCCGTTTTACCCTGCATAAAGCTTATGCAGGGCAAACTCAAATTGTTCGCCCTCTATAACACTGATAGAGAGATATGCACAGTTGTTTGCTCCCCCAGGTATTAATACATACTCTGAGTGAATTACTAAATAAAAAGTGATTTTATTAAATACAGACAGTAGGATTTAAGTGGTTCAAAGTAGTAACAGACAGAACAAAGTAAGTCACCAAGCAAAATAAAATAAAATGCGCAAATCTATGCCTAATCAAACTAAATACAGATAATCTCACCCTCAGAGATGCTTCAGTAAGTTTTTCTCAGACTGGACATCTTCCAGGCCTGGGCACAATTCTTTCCCCTGGTACAGCTCTTGTTGCAGCTCAGGTGGTAGCTAGGGGATTCTTCATGATGGCTCCTCTCCCTCTCTGTTCTCTTCCCCCCTTTCTATATCTTTTGCATAAGGCGGGAACTCTTTGTCTCTCTGAGTTTCCACCCCCCCCTCACTGGAAAAGCACCAGGTTAAAGATGGATTCCAGTTCAGGTGACATGATCACATGTCACTGCAAGACTTCATTACTCACTTGCCAGCACACACACATACAGGAAGACTCACAGGTAAATACAGCCATCTGCAGACAATGGGAGTCATCAAGATTCCAAACCATCCTTAATGGTCCACACTTTACACAATTACAATAGGCCCTCAGAGTTACATTTTATATTTCTAGTTTTAGATACAAGAGTGGTACATTTATACAAATCAGATGATCACACTCAGTAGATTATAACCTTTGGAATGATACCTTACAAGAGACCTTTTGCATGAGGCATATCCCAGTTACTTACATTCACTTATTACCGTATTTTCTCTAAAACTATCTCAGTTACATTATATTGACTTAGTAATAAGTTTTTATAAAACCATACAGACTGCACAACGTCACACCCTCTATAACACTGATAGAGATATGCACAGTTGTTTGCTCCCCCAGGTATTAATACATACTGAGTAAATTACTAAATAAAAAGTGATTTTATTAAATACAGACAGTAGGATCTAAGTGGTTCCAGGTAGTAACAGACAGAACACAGTAAGTCACCAAGCAAAACAAAATAAAGTGCACAAATCTATGTCTAATCAAACTAGATACAGATAAGTTCTTCACTAGTTCCAGAATGCTCCCTTTTACAGGCTGATCTCCTTTTAGCCTGGGTCCAGCAATCACTCACAACCTTCGTAGTTACTGTCCTTCGTTTCAGTTTCCTTCAAGTATCCTGGGGGGGTGGAGAGGCTCCTTCTTTCTCCATCTGAAGACAAAATGGAGGGGTCTCCCACAGGTTTAAATAGACTCTCTCTTGTGGGTGGAGATCCCCCCCTCCTATGCAAAGTCCAGCTCCAAGATGGAGTTCTGGAGTCACCTGGGCAAGTCACATGTCCCTGCATGACTCAGCCTTTACAGGCCGAAGCCATTGTCCACATGGTATCTTGCATGTCTCCAGGAAGACTTATGTGGATTGGAGCATTCCAAGATGCATCGTTCCCCAAGTGTCTCCTGATCAGGTACTTAACCTGGCGAATTCCTTCCTAAAGAAGCTGACTAAATGCCTCACAAAGCTTACTTAGAAACCAAGCCAGCATACAGCCCATATTCTTAACCTCAAGTAGAAAATTATATATATGTACAAATGGGATGAATAGATATAGTAGACCATAACCTTTACTGAGATATATTACATGGCACAGGCAGCACAAAACATATTCCAGTTATGTCATACATACATTTATAAGCACACCCCCCCCATAAAGCCTTATGGGGTAAACTGTCACACATCAGTGCAGTGAACAATTTAGTTCTGAGTTCACAAGCAGCTGTAGGATCCAAATCCAGTGGAATGGGCCCATTTCAGCAGAGTTGTAGGGAGATAGGAAGTAGGGGGAGAGGATGCTGGGAGCCCATGGAGGGGGTCATCACCTCCAATGCTCATGGACACTTTAAGGGGGTCCAGATCTCCCCTTCCTCTGCAGACCCTGCCCCCCCCCCCCCCCCACTAGTCAGAATTCCAGATATCCATGGCATGAGGGGATGAAGGCTGTAAAATGCCAGGGTCCCAAGGTCCCCCTTCAATTTAGGGGGCAACAATTCCACAGCTCCCCGAAGGAGGACACTAGAATTGGATTTAGGGGCTCCCACACTGATCCCAGCTCTTGAGTGTAAAGAAATCCAAATGCAGCCATGACATGCCAGCCACCAGAGATCAGCAATGCTGCCCTTCCCCTGTGTGGTGAGGCTGGAGCAGGGGTCGGCAACCTTTCAGAAGTGGTATGCTGAGTCTTCATTTATTCACTCTAATTTAAGGTTTCGTGTACCAGTAATACATTTTAATGTTTTTAGAAGGTCTTTCTATAAGTCTATAATATATAACTAAACTATTGTTGTATGTAAAGTAAATAAGGTTTTAAAAATGTTTAAGAAGCTTCATTTAAAATTAAATTAAAATGCAGAGCCCTCCAGACCGCTGGCCAGGACCTGGGCAGTGTGAGTGCCACTGAAAATCAGCTCGCGAGCTGCCTTTGGCACACGTGCCATAGGTTGCCTACCCCGGCCTAGAGAATAACTGCTCTAGGCACTAGTGTTTTAAATAAGGAGCAGCCCACACCAAACTTCATTTCTGCACACCCCTTTAGTCTTAGGAAAGTTTGATCTGAATCACAGCTCAGCTGCCCCTGGCTCTGTAGTGGAGTTCTGCAATAAATTAATTGCAATTTGCTAAATCCCAAAGTTGAAGAGAGAGTGCAGATTTTTCCAATGTCCACTAGATGGTGCAGCAAGTTGCAATATTCTGATTGTCAAAAACCTGCTTTCAACTTACCTTAGTTACACTTTTCATTCACGGGACTGATGCAGGTGATAAGAAAAGTGGGCTTTGTGCATCAAGCAATCTGTACTTTTATCGTCCTTGGTATACGGCTAAGCACAGGACTTTCTGTCACTGCTCACATCGTTCACAAGAATCTAGAGATCAGCAGTTCTCTAATTCTTCTACTAGTTGGCACTGGATGTCAGGTACGCCGTAGTCTGTGTGACGAAAGCAGTTGACTTGGTCTTTGCTTAGCTAGCTTTGAATTCAGCACATACTACTTAATGATCATATTCCCTTTTATTTTCTTTTTCTCCTTAGATGTAAACTTGGAGAAAAGTCTGAGGCTAACAATGGAAAAGACTTATTAGGTCACCATTTGATCCAGAGCATGAGTTCTAGAACAGTGATTAGCAAGAATCTGGCTGAAGCAGGGCTCTGGCTAACACCATGTGAGTTGCAGTGTATGCTAGATGGATCGTAAATGTAGCTTATCCTTATTGTTATTTATTATAATTGAATTTCTGTCCATCTCATTGTTGTGTAATTCTTACCCTGCTAGAGCGCTCCCAGGTGCTCTGATATTACAGCAGTGGCTCCCTATAAATACCTAGATAGATATACCTAATAGTCTGAGGCAAGATTCACAGAGGTGATTTTCCAATGAAACTGGCTGGCAATATTGTAATTCAGCTCTATTTAACTCTGGATTTTATTCTTCTTATTGCCATCTTGACAGCTGAAATGACAAAATTGCAACTCAGAAGCTTTTTAAGTATCACATTTATCACTTTCAAGTCATACATTTCCTTGTGATGGTCACTACTTAAAATTCCCAACATAGTATTCCTGGAACATTAGAAGTGATAAAGATGAATTAATGATGGGGCATAGTTTTCAGTTTGATTTCTAGTGTGGCATTCAGGCAAGAAATAGCATATCTGATTACAATATAGCCTATAAAAGGGAGTTTTGTACTCTATTTAAAAATTATAATGTACTAGTTTGCAGTCTTAATAGCAAAGCAATTGCATTTTTTAGAAATTAAAAACTACTGTGACAAAGTTCCTCCTCTATCTTGGTGGGTCCTGCGCTTATTGGCGGATTTTCTTGCCTCAGAGATTCACTATGTGGGTTGGGGAACAGCCCAGAGACCTTCCCCTCTGGAAGAACCCACAGTCCAGGTCAATTGGGAGGTTTGGAGGGAACCCAGGCCCGCTTTCTACTCCAGGTTCCAGCCCAGGGCCCTGTGGACTGCAGCTGTCTATAGTGCCTCCTGTAACAGCTGCATGACAGCTACAACTCCCTGGGCTACTTCCCCATGGCCTCCTCCAAACACCTTCCTTATTCTCACCACGGGACCTTCTTCCTGGTGTCTGATAACGCTTGTGCTTCTCAGTCCTCCAGCAGCACACCCTCTCAGCTCCTTGTGCCTCTTGCTCCCAGCTCCTCACACTCCCACCATAAACTGAAGTGAGCTCCTTTTAAAACCCAGGTGCCCTGATTAGCCTGCCTTAATTGATTCTAGCAGCTTCTTCTCAATTGGCTCCAGGTGTTCTAATTAGCCTGCCTGCCTTAACTGGTTCTAGCAGGTTCCTGATTATTCTAGTGCAGCCCCTGCTCTGGTCACTCAGGGAACAGAAAACTACTTATCCAGTGACCAGTATATTTGCCCTCTACCAGAGTCCTGTACCCCACTGGTCTGGGTCTGTCACACTACATTAAAATACATTTTACCATTACAGCTTTTGTTAGATCTTTGTCCCACGCAAATATTTCCATGTGATAACAGACTGAGTGCTTCACATCAGTTGGTTACATGGCTTTCTGATAGTGCTTTAATCTTGTCTTTTTTTATTATTCAATATTATGTTGTAATTCACTGGCATAACAAAGAAGAAAATGCTCTGGTCTAATAGCTGCTATGGTATCACCATCCACAAGGGATAATTAAGGATGTGACAGCCCTGATGTTCACGTGTCTTTGTTCGTCAATTTAAAACTGGGGTTAAAAATTTGCTCTGGGATAAAGCTTGTACTAGATGTGAGATCTCAGCAATCAGCTTAATCTCTTTAATTAGAAGTTTGAGTGTGTGGTTTGGTGATGTGGCAGGGCACTGTGTGGCCAGGTGGCATTGTATGGTCATCTATAGTGACTACCCTGAATTATACCTGATGCCAGCCTGGAGCTGGAGCTAGAGCATGGTGTCCGCCCCTCCAAGGACTGGGTAAAATGCCAACAAACTGGCCTCCGTGAAACTGCTGGTTTCAGCCACTTGATGTTTCAAAAAAGGTAAAAATAATCCTGCATACACATAGCCAGCTGCACAGTTTAGAGGCTTACAGACTTTTCATAGTGTGGACCACATCTTACTAGAGAGCTTCTCTTTTGTGGACCACCTCCCTTCTCCTATCTGCACAGATAACTTCCCTCTTCAATTATGGTCTAGCAAAGTATGCCTTATCCAGCTGAAACTACAGGAAATTTCATACACACTACAATAATGCATCTGGAATCTTATTTGCCCAACACCAAGGATATGCTGTTCTTCTCACTAAAGGAAGGTGAACTCATATTCAATAGCTATTTTTTTTCATTTGTACTTTACATGCATCTAACCTGACAAAACCCAGTCGGTGCTTAGTGGTAGCCTGCCATTCTCTGTTCTGTTGACAAGTCACAGAGCCCGGCATTCCATTATGGAGGGCAACATCTGCAACTGCAGCTTTGCAGTCCCTCCATACAAGAATTAACTCCTACTCTGGTGAGAAGTGCATTGGCTTCTTTTAATGACCACAGATGGTCATGGTGTGGGGACTTTCTCTCACCTGATAGATACCAAGCAGTGACCAGTATGCTGAGCAACTGGGGAAGTGCTACCTCAGCAGGAAGAGTATCCCCAGCTGAGCCAACACCATTTCCTGCAGCACCCTGAGTTGGTTGGTTTGGCTGGCTTGTTTTGTTTCCTTTGTTTTTCATGCAAGTACTGACCAAGCGTGATCCTGCTTAGTGTATGGGAGAAGACTAGAGCACAGCTCAAGCTGGTATGTCTGACCTGGTGAATCACAAAGAACTGAACTTTCCAAAGGGCAATGAAGATCGACACAACTATCTCAACCATCGTCCAGAATCTACCTGCACTTGTCTGCTCAGAGCCATTTCTGCACAGTTCTGTCTTTAGAGAGCATTATTACAAGAATGTCTATAGTTTTTTAAATGTTCCCTGGCTCTTCTAGCCAATACGATGGAAGCAAGAACCTGGTGTTCTAACTAACCCCTGTGTAATATACTTTAATTCAATTATACCTTTAATTTTTGCTTTAACTGTGTGTGCTAAGCATACGTCTAGCATTTCATCTGTTGCTCATTCTCATTCATGGACACGAAGCTGAGCCTATGCAAGGCTTTGAACCTCTTTGGGTGCCCACTCTTAGGATGTTGTTGAAATTGCTCTTGGCAGATGTGCACCAAGTCATGCTACAAATATAAAGTATTTTCATCCATGCAATAAACTTGCACTATTTTTTTGGCCAGAGAGATTCACTCTGACTGAATCAATAGTCTGTATGCTGTTAAACTGATTAATAGCACTTCTGACTCAAATTAAATTTGCTAAAAGATTAGCAAAGATTGATGCTAAGCAAAGTCCAGCATATCTGCCATCAATATGCTTTCAAAGACACTGAAGTTACTTTAGAAATCATTCATTTTTCTTTGTAGATGGGGCTTCTTAAAGCCAATTAATTTTAACACACATGAAAAATGTCAGCTTGACAATCCTGGAGACAGAGGTCCCCTATTTACCCACATAATAGGCACAGCACTTGCAACCTCAGAGGCAAGCTTCCTCACACCGTGTTGTCACTTTGACCTGGAGGGAGTCTCCTCTAGGGCGTAAGAGAGTGGGCCAGCCACCATTCAGTCATGGACCTCTTTGTTGGGGCTGTCAGGTGGAGTGCTGGTTGTTATGGTGGCTTTTTAAAATTTTGCATATGTTCACTGGAAATTAGACTGTCACAAACAGTCAATTTAATCAAGGCCAATGGCTAGGAATAATTGCCAGCTTTGAACTAGTAATCAAGGTGAAAGAGAAGTCTGAGGAAGGATGAGCTTGTGATCAAGTAGATTGGGAACACAGGAGATGTGCGTTTAGTCCCCAGTTCTGCCACAGACTTCCTGTGTAAGCTTGGGTGCCTCACTTCATCTGTCTCTCACTTTGTTGTTTTTTTTAAAAAATGGGATAACAACAATGCTCCCTCCCTCCCTCCCACCTCTCAAAGGAGGGACAGTGACCCTCAAAATGGGGGACAACATGCTTTGAAATGAAGGACTTCAAATTTGTTACTGCCCATCCCTAGGGGCATACGCTTCCTGCTCCTTCCCTACAGCCCCCCTACCACTGAGCCTCTAAATGCCCCTACCCCAAACATTCTCTCCTCCCCCCCGCCCTGGCTTCTTCCTAATTGCCAGTTCCCTTGCCCCATCAAACACACCAGCCCGGTCTCCCATAACAGACCGCCTCCTTCCCTTCCCAGGCTCCCTCCAAACCTGTTTCCCTTCCGCCCCACAAAGACTGCTCTGAGTCAGTGTGTCTCCCCCACCCTCCAGCTCCTCTGCACACCTGGATCCTCCTGAACCTGTCTCCCACACAGCTCAACCTCCTTCACTTGGATGATCATAGAATTGTAGAGCTGGAAGCAGAGGTGCTGGAAGTAGGGGAACCCGGGGGTGCTGCTGCACCCTGTGGCTTGAAATGGTTTCCATTATATACATGGTTTCCAGTTTGGTTCAGTGGCTCTCAGCTCCTCCCTGATACAAACTGTTCCAGCGCCCCTGAGTGGAAGGAACCTTAAGAGGTCATCTGGTCCTGCCAGGAATGCAGGGGGCTGGACTAAATATTCTCTTGACCATCCCTGACAGGTGTTTGTTTAACCTGCTCTTTAAAATCTCCAGTGATGGAGATTCCACAACCTCCCTAGGCAATTTATTCCAATGCTTAACCACCCTGACAGGAAGTTTTTCCTAAAGTCCAACCTTAACTGCCCTTTCTGCTATTTAAGTCCATTGCTGCTTGTTATTCTCAGAGGTTAAGGAGAACATTTTTTCTCCCTTCTCCTTGTAACAACCTTTTATGTACAGTACAACTTCAGAATTACGAACCTTAGAATGACTGGTCCACCACACACATCATTTGGAATCAGAAGTACACAATCAGGCAGCAACAGAGACACCCTCCCCCCCAATGCAAATAGAGTACAGTACAATGTTAAACGTAAACTACTTTAAAAAGAAAAGGGGGGGGGTGCTAACAAAATTGACAAGGTAATTAAGACCGTTAAAAGCAGCATTTTTCTTCTACGTAATGAAGTTTCAAAGCTGTATTAAGTCAATGTTCAGTTGTAAACTTTTGAAAGAACAACCATAATGTTTTGTTCAGAGTTACAAACATTTGAGTTACGAACAGCCTCCATTCCTGAGGTGTTCATAACTCTGAGGTTCTACCGTACTTGAAAGCTGTTATAGTGTCCCCTCTCAGTCTTCTCTTCTCCAGACTAAACAAACCCAGTTTTTTCAGTCTTTCCTCAGAGGTCACATTTTCTAGACCTTTAATCATTTTTGTTGCTCTTCTCTGGACTTTCTCCATTTTGTCCACATCTTTCCTGAAATGTGGAGCCCAGAACTGGACAGAATGCTCCAGTTGAGGCCTAATCAGAGTAGAGTGGAAGAATTATTTTTTGGTCTTGCTTTACAACTTTACAACACTTCTGCGAATACATCCTAGAATGATGATTGTGGTGTTTTTGCAACAATGTGTTACACTGTTGATTCATATTGAGCTTGTGGGCCACTATGACCCCCAGATCACTTTCTGCAGTACTCCTTTCTAGGCGGTCATTTCCCATGTGTGCAACCAGGGGCAGCTCGATGTATTTTGCTGCCCCAAGCACGGCAGTCAGGCAGCCTTCAGCGGCATGCCTGTGGAATGTCCGCTGGTAATGCGGATTCAGCAGCATGCCTGCGGGAGGTCTGCTAGTCCCGCGCCTTCGGCATACCCGCCACCGAATTGCTGCCGAAACCGCGGGACCGGTGGACCTCCCGCAGGCATGCCACCGAAGGCAACCTGACTGCTGCCCTCACGGCGACTGGCAGGCTGTCCCCCACGGCTTGCCGCCCTAGGCATGCGCTTGGTGCACTGGTGCCTGGAGCCGCCCCTGTGTGCAACTGATTGTTCCTTCCTAAGTGGAGTACTTTGCATTTGTCCTTATTGAATTTCATCCTAGTTACTTCAGACCATTTTGAATTTTAATCCTATTGTCCAAAGCACTTGCAATGCCTCCCAACTTGATATTGTCTGCAAATGTTATAAGTGTACTCTCTATCCCATTATCTAAATCAGTGATAAAGATACTGAACAGAACCAGACCAAGAACTGATCCCTGCGGGACCCCACTCAATGTGTCCTTCCAACTTAACTGCAAAACACTGATAACTACTCTCTGGGAATGGTTTTCCAACCAGTTAGGCACTCACCTTATAGTAGCTCCATCTAGGTTGTATTTCCCTAGTTTGTTTATAAGATGGTCCTGTGAGACAATATCAAAAGCTTTACTAAAGTCAAGATATACCACGTTTACCACTTCCCACCAACCACAAGGCTTGTTACCCTGTCAAAGAAAGCTATCAGGTTGGTTTGACATGATTTGTTCTTGACAAATCCATGCTGACTGTTACTTATCAGTACCAAGAAAGATAATAAGGTGAAGGTAAGCTGACTGGTCTGTAATTCCCTGGGTTGTCCTTATTTCCCTTTTTATAGATGGGCACTACATTACCCTTTTCTAGTCCTCTGGAATCAATCCTGTCTTCCATGACTTTTCAAAGATAGTTTCTAATGGCTCAGCTATCTCCTCAGTCAGCTCCTTGGGTATTCTAGGATGCATTTCATCAGGCCATGGTGACTTGAAGACATCCAACCTGTCTAAATAATTTTTAACTTGTTCTTTCCCGATTTTAGCCTTTAGTTTTTTGATGGAGGAGCTGGAGCTGGGGACTCGTGCTCTCCTCTGCAGCAGGCTCACCCTCTGCTCTGCCCTCAGAGCCTATGGATGGGCAGGCAAGGACTCTGCCTCCTGCAAACCCACCTGCCAAACCTGTGGTAATGCAGCCTGAGACTGCAATGGCAGGTGCCGCCTCCCTCTCTGCTGATCAGCCCAACAATTGATGGGCAATGCGGGACTAGGTTTAAAAATGGGGGCCAGATGCGGGATGTCCTGCAAAATATGGGAGGCAGGAATGTTATGCCACCATTTGCCTGTCTTGTTGGTATAGATTGTAAGACCTTGGGGCAGGCGCAGTTTCTTATTATGTTTATGTTTCAGTGCCTAGCTCAATGAAACTGCAATATCCTTGGGGACTTCTGGGCACACTATTGTAATGCAAATAACAATAAGCCATTACTAAGCCTATGTGTCGATTTCCAATGCTCTAAGGAAAGATGGTAGTGTCAGCACCTTGTTTGCTCATACCTCAAGTAAGCAGACACGGCCCCTGAAGCAGATGACTTTCTAGAAGCGAGAAATATCAAGGGTAGGAATGGGGTATGGAGAGGATTAAAATTATGGAAGCAAACACTTGCCCTTGTTGAATTCTTATGAACGATCTTTGTTAGCTAAATCTAAGCATCATTACACTGTGCGAATGAGACAGAGGCACTTATTTTCATTTGGAAAATAATTGGTATTACTGATTTCTTCATTTGTGGTTTTAAAGCCCACTCATTCCAGTGAGGTGATTGGCAAAAGTTACATTTTCCCTGAAGCTCAGAGTTGAGATTCATAGGTAGGTTGGAAACGTTTTTAAGAGTGTAACTCTCCTCCCGGCAATAACTGCTGATAAACTCATGTAAGCAAACGTGTTGTACATCTCACCAGGGCCCAACAAGGCACCTCTCCCTGCCCATTTAGTGAAGACTTGGGAAGATTCTGCTGTATAAAGTATTAGTGAGCCCATTAGTGGAATACTGTTCTTGTGCCCACACTTCAAAAAGGGTGTTGAAAAATTGGAAAGAGCGCCTTGCTGAGCCACAAGAACAATTCAGTGTCTGGATTTCTCTTACAGTGAGAAATTAGAGCAGCTCAGTCTATTTAGTGTAACAAAAAGAGGGCAAAGAGGTGACTTGGTCTATAAGTACCTACACTGTGAGAAGATTTCTGACCACACAGGGTTCTTTAATCTAGCAGACTCCAGAACAAAACAAAATCCAATGGTGGAAACTCAAGCTAGATACATTCAGACTAGAACTAAGGGGCAACTTTTTAAGTGATGGTAACTAATAATTGGAACAATTTACCTGGGATATAATCAATATTCTCTGACTTAAGTCTATTAAGATTTGATGTCTTTCTAAAAGATATGCTCCAGCTCAATCATAAGTTATGGGTTTGGTACAGGAATTATGAGTGAATTGTATAGCCTGTGTTAAGCAAGAAGTCAGACTAGATGATCATAATTGTCCCTTCTGGCCTTAAAAATATGTGAATGTATAAACTGAGCCATCTCTTGAGCTCGGGGCTTGGAATCAGAGGTTGTTGCTGCCCTCTGCAGAGTGAGGGGATAGGCAGTGGATTAGGTCCATCTCCATAGTGACACATAGTCTGTCTTCCTAAACCAATTTCTCCTGCTCCACCATGGCAGGCCAGCTAAGAAATGGAAAACATTCTTGTGACTCTTCTTACTTCTCCAATCTAAATTACACTGGGTGCTTCTTTTTATAATATCCCTGCATGCACCATTTTGTTATGTGATCCCTTGAAGTATTATTTGCTACAAAAAGATGGGCCAGATCAATCCTGGCAACACCTTGGCCTTGCAGGAAAGGGTGTTATGGATTCAAAAGTTGGCACTTCCTTAGTGATTCAGTACTGAACCAATGCCACAGCAGGGGTTGGGCGAGTACTGTGCTGCTGGAGCTAACTTTGGAATCAGAGGTTGAATGGAGGCTCTGACGACTTAGGGTGATGACCAAAGCTATGAAGAGCCATGAGATCTTTCAAAGTTAAAATCAGGTGATTGTACTCTGCCTTCTTAAATCTAATTTTCTATTTTTTTTTCCCCCTTATACCCTCCCCAGATTAATTATTGGATTCTGTTACTGTGAGCTGTCATACAGCTATTCTCAACACCACATTAGTGTTTGTTCAGGTTTCAGCCCACTGTGAAAGGGAAAAGGGCCAGAAACGGATTAGAAACAATAATGAAACTGACTAGTCTCTTTTCATCATCTGCGCCAAGAAAAATAGAAATCCGCATAAAGAAGGAAAATATAATTTTGGAAGTTTTCTCTCTCGAAGTGTTACTGATAAGACTGGTAAAAGAATCTGTTTTATAAACATTTAACCTCTAAGCAAAAGGTATTTTTTTTCCAATTTCAGTTATTCACACTACCCAGCATGCCATTTGGCAATGCTTGGCTTCCAGTTGATTTCTGTTTTCTTAGCAATTGCAGTTGCTCTCCAAAATGATTTTATCTGAGCACTGTTCAAATTTACAAAATCGCTCAAATCCTCTAATGTTAGATTTCTGGGCTTTCTGGAACTGTCACTATCTGGGATCATTTTCATTCTGTTTTCAATGTCTTCTGAACATGAATACATGTTAGGACATAAACAAAGCTGTGAAATCAATCCCATTTCCTTCCCTGCTATTCTAGCATTTAACATTCTATTTATTCAAGCTTTCTTCAATTTGACTTGTGCCCAGTAAGTACTAAAAATGATCTGCAGCTGTACAAGTTTCCACCCTAGCTTCTGAGCGGATTTACTTTACGTTCTTATTGTTTGTCTCAACCATTACTGTTCATGTGGTTTCCTACATCCCTTCTCCAAGCTCTTTAGACTTTGCGTAATAATAAATATTAATACGTGTGTGTGTGTGTGTGTGTGTTTGTGTGTATGGATGTCAAGTTCTGTACTTAATAAAATCAAACTAAAGACTCAGTATCTTAAGAATGTTTTCAAGATTTAAGAATTGGTCTGTTGGGAAATTTTTTCTACATAGGGTGGGATTTTCAGAAGCACTCACCAGTGGCATAACTTTGCTCCTACTGACATAAATGGGAATTAAATTTATTATAATTTACCTCCTCATTCCTGTATGTTTTAGGCTGATGCTTACAGGATCAGTCTCAGAAATATGGTAACGCTGGTAGTAAGGAATCAACGAACCTGTCCTATCCACACATACTGCAGGGTGTGGAAGAAGTGGAATATCTTTGAATCCTCTTTGTTGAGACTGTATGTGCACATATGCATGTAGTGGTGGCATAACTGTAGGATATTGGAGAGACAAGGTGAGTGAGATTGTTTTATCTGAAGTCGGTCCAATAAAAGATGCTACTGTGTGTCTCAGGGCAAATATGTAGCAGTTCAGATTCAGTGCTGAGACAATCAGCCATTTCTGGCTAATGTTCATTTATACAAGAGCAAGAAATCTGAAATGGACCATCTGTTTCATGAAAGTTAACACACACTAAAACAAGGGAAAGGAAGAGACTTGCTATTAACATAGGCTCTGTGCTGGAAACTAAGGGCTAGAGCAGGGATAGGCAATCTATGGCACTCGTGCCAAAGGCGACACGGGAGCTAATTTTCAGCGGCACTCACACTGCCCAGGTCCTGGCCTCCAGTCTGGGGGGCTCGGCATTTTAATTTAATTTTAAATGAAGCTTCTTAAACATTTTAAAAACCTTATTTACTTTACATACAACAATAGTTTAGTTGTATATTATAGACTTATAGAAAGAGACCTTCTAAAAACATTAAACTATATTACTGGCACGCGAAACCTTAAAATTAGAGTGAATAAATGAAGATTCGGCACACCACTTCTGAAAGGTTGCCGACCCCTGGGCTAGAGCCACAAAGGGTGCCACTTTAGGCACTTCAGATCCCCCAAATACCTGCTCAGATCCTGCCTAACCCTGTAGGTGCCTAAATTCCCTAGATGCCACCCATAAAGTCCCATGGCCCTTCAAAAATCTGCCAGTGAGCATGTGCACAGCTTCCTAAATCCTGTGCCCATCTCATGCCTAAGCCCTGGTGGGATCCTCAGTCTAGGCCCACAAGCTTGTGGGGCACCATCTGGTAATCCATTTCAGATGCTGCCTAACAGATCAGGTCCTGCACAAACACAGCCAGAGGGGGATGTGGTGTTACTTCCCCACCTTTATATTTTTAGCCCAGTGATAGGCACTTACCCAGGATGTAGGAGATGCAGGCAATGGAATATTCTAGGGTGGGATGCTCTCAACCTACCTGGGGAACAAATATTCAATAATGGCTTTTTCAATCTAGCAGCCAAGGGTGTAACATGATCTAACAGCTGGAAGTTGAAGCAAGACCCATTCAGACTGGAAACAAGGTGTACGTTCTTAATGGGGAGTAATTAACCATTGGAACAATTTATCAAGGGTCATGGTGGATTCTTGCCATCGCTGGCAATTTTAAAATCAAGATTGGATGTTATTCTAAAAGATCTGCTCTAGGACTTATTTTGGGAAGTTCTGCGGCCTGGGCTATACAGGTCAGACTAGATGTCACAATGGTCCCTTCTGGCCTTTGAATCTATGAACTTTCCTGTTGCAGCTGTTCCACTTCTGATAGATAAATATGCATTGGGCCAGAGATTGAGAATAAGTCTATAGCAGTGGTCACCAACCTTTTCGGTGTGGCGGGTGCTGGACGACAAGCCACTAAGGACTGTGGCCAGCAGAGAAGCATCTGCCGAAATGCCGCTGAGAAGTGGCACCGTCAAGAGGCGTTGCTGCTGAAATGCTGTCGAAGATCAGCGGCATTTCGGCAGATGCTTCTCCGCCAGCCACTACACGGGCGTACATAGATGCTGTGGTGGGCGCCATGGCACTTGCAGGCACCACATTGGGGGCCACTAGTCTATAGCATGGCAGTTAGAATACACAGCTGGGGGTAGGAGATCCAAGCTCATACTCCTGTTTTGATTACTTTGAATGTTTATACACACATTCTAGCAGGGGCCCCTTTAATGACATACATCAGGAAATGTGTTTAATTATAGGATTTGCCTGTAGATCTAGAGATCCTGTGTAAACTGGAGTCTTTGCAGTCTGAATACACCTGCCTGCTGTTCAGGTTTTGTTACTACTGTAACAAAATCTAAATGATACAAAGAAACTGAGCTGGGAGTTCCTTCCTCAATGAACAAAGCACATCTATCTTCAACTTTTGTGCTCGCTGTTAGTGGCACGGCTCTCAAACTAGGGGACTGTTGTCAGTAAGGGTTGCTGTGCTGGCAAAAGTAGCATCCAAAGTTCCTGAGGTGAGAGCAGCACAAGGGAGTCCCTTTCTTCTGGGTCTGGTCTCTTTCCTCTGGAGAGCTGTGGCAATGTCAGATGGTCCATTTGAGGCAAACTCTCCATACAACTAATGGACAGAAATGATAATTGTTCTGTGCTAATGAGTAAAAAAAAAAATTGTATTATGAACTTCAGAAATTTTTTTTTCTAACCAACTTGTTTGCCAGAAAGCAGCCGGGCCTCTGAACAAGGCTAACTTACCACCCTTAGTGTGTGCTATGCTGTGCTGTACCAGTGCTGTGCTCTGAGTTCCCCCTGCCCTTTCCCACGGCGCAGTGAATAACATTCTCAACCAGATGCTGCTCTCTTACAGCAAAATTCGATTTTTTGTGAAGGTGAGATGCATATGGGAAGAGAGCAGAAGGCAGCCAATCGGAGGGTCCCTGAAGCATCCTGCTTCTTGAGGAGAATTAGTAAGTAATTTAAGGAAAGAGAATGAGAAGTTAAAAGGAGTTTTGTACAAATAAACACTGAAGAGTTTGAAGGGAATTAAATAGTTGGGGGTTGTAAAAATACTAAAAAGTGTAAGTGCTAAAGAGAATGCTAGAGGTTTTTTTTTTTTCCCCCCTCTTCTCTTTAGAGTGCTTTGTTTATAACCCAATGATGGCAGTATAATTTAGTTCAGTGACACCTGGTAAAACCCTTAGTAAAAAAAACAAATTGTGCAAAAGGGAGGTCAGGTGCTGGTAACTACCACCCCTAGATGCTTTTCCCCCCAAGAAGCTGTACAGCTTTTCTGAAGGGAATGGGCCCTTCCCAATTAAAATGTCTACAAACACCATTGTGCTGGCTGCTGCAGGCACAGTGATAATGTGATTTAAATTATTGGACTGTGCATAATTTAGTCAAAACTGTAAATGGGGATTTCTATATAAATTGAATGCTTCCGAATGTGCTAGTGGGAATATATACTGGGTATAGCGGTGTTTAAAACATGTTCAGAGCAGTGCACGAGGTGTTGGTCAGTTCAAGCAACAGATAGTTTAAAAATAGGGGAGGGCACCGCATAAGTTGGGGGGCGGGGGGAAGAGAGGGAAACCTAAAGTGTAACAAGTAGCTTATTAAAGCCTTCACTAGCTAAGAACCCAAAGGAGGAGAAGGAGGACAAAGAGCAATAAACCAAAACCTTGCTAAAATACAGCACTTCTCAAAGACCAGGTCAAAAAATGTACCTTGCCTATTTTTATTTAAAAAAAGATATATGCTCTCTTGGGGCAGCCTAAGGAATTGTAATATGGGGGAGGGGGGTCACTGAGCAACAGGATTGTGGTGCTTCCTATGTACAGTTGGACCAATGTTGGTTAAAATAAACCACTACTAAATGGCCTGCTGTAGCTCCTTGGCATGCTGGTGGATAGAGAAGGCAAAAGGCTTGAGTTGAGAATTTACCTTGAATAGTCAAAAGTGGGGAAAAAATAGCTACAACTGAAGCCTGCATTACTGCCAGAGAAGTCAAAACCCTACCCTCTTAAATACGCTGGGAATAATCCATTCGCGAGCACTTCTGCCTAGAGCCAGCTCCAGCCCTGGCCCCCTACCACATACTCCAGCAACACCTATGCTCAGCATGCACCCGTGCAGCTGTCAGTTTCACATACTCTTGGGGGAGAGGGGTCTTTCCTAATTGAAGAAGAAAAAAAAATCTCAGGTTCTAATGTTGCCCTTTTCTGTGCTGCAATCTGCCCCTGGCCTGCGCACACTAAACTGCCACAAACCCAACTCCTGCCTGGACTGGAAAGATTAGGCTGGGCTGTTCTCCCGGGTGGTTACATAAGCCCCAAACAGGCCTCTGCCTGTAATGCAATTTTCAAGGCAAGCTTCAAAACTCACATGCCTTAATTAGCTTGGCTTTTTAATTCTTCAAAAAAGTGCCAGTGGGTTATTGGAGTCTAGCAACAGTGAGCCAGGACAGTTCCTCTACTGGTCTTCTCTGCCTCCAAATTATAGCTGGTCAGAGGTTATTCATAATTCCTTAAAATGTTGTGCTAGTGTCCAGTTGGCACAGATTCAAAGGTGGTTAGTTTCTGAGAAAGAACACAGACCAGTGCCTTTATTGGGCACTTCCTTGCCAGTTAAGGCAAAAGAGAAATTACACAGCACCATCTAGTGGAACAACATAGCTTTCTCTCCCTGACCCCAGGAAGGCAACAGCAAGAGATTCTACAGGTGTAACTAAAAAGGACTCGTTATTTTAATTGACTCACCGTACAGGAATATTTTACTCTATCTATTCAAAAGTTTGCATATGATAGGATTGGGAGTTGCTTTATGTATCAGGCCAGGAAATACCTCAGTGAGATTTTCAGCCTTCAGCGTGAGCATCCAAATTTCTACAGCTCCTTTGCAATGTAAGCAGCTGGAGTGGAAATGGAGACTTGGTACTCATCTTGTATGTGTATCATCTTTTAGTAGGTAATAAGTTTCTTGAGCTCATCAGCAATTAAAAATAACCCCAATTCCCAGCTACTGAGCACCATAGCTCTTGCCCTGTGCTTACAGAAAAAGTGACCAGATGTAGCGTGTTGGGCATGCTGAGCAATTAGCTTTTCAAAGCTACATTAGGAGAAACGCTACCAATTCCACATTAAATATTAATCTTAGCTCTATGTATATGACTTCTGATAAACTTTAATTGCATGATCATATGGCTTTTAGCTAATCTTCTAATACAAAGTGCCTCCCAGACAAACCACCCAACTGGTCTCCATTTCTTCTATATGCAAAATGGGACTAGTATATTGCATTTATCTAGTCCTTCAGCTGTAGAGCTCAATGTGCATTACAAATTATAAAAAAAATAAATGTATTAGCTCCAATTACACATGGAATAACTACTCAGATACAGTCCTTTGGTGGATCCAGCTCCTATAGACTAGTTTGCTTAGTTTTTTTTAAGTCATGAATGGTGCTGTGTCCTACTGTAAAGGCACAGAAGGGAAGAACTGCAGGGATGTTCAAGTTTTCTGATCTCCCCAGTTTCACCCTTTGTACATATGAGTGGGGATAAGGAAAAATGTTAACTACAGCATTTCAGACAGTGTGGGAGGAGCCTCAACTTCAGTGCAAGGAGATGGAATGGGCAATACTGCAAGTGTGCAGTAATCTTCACTACCAAAGTGGAGGAGACAGGGCAAGGTATGTCAGTTTAAGGCTTTACTTGCATCAGCTTGACAAAGGTGGCTTCCATTTGAAAGAATTTTTCCTTGATATTTTAAAAAAATTTTGTGAGCAGATACAGTGATTAGCTCATCACAAAGGGAACTATAAGCACAAGAGCTGAGATCCCAATTCCTGCTGCAAAAGTGTGTTTGGGTGCACTTTAACACAGCTCTTAGTGAAAACACAAAAATCCACCTGGCTTGCAACCACTAAAACCCCTTCAATGCAAACTGGCAAAGGGTTTACTCTGTTGTAACAGCAACTCTTAGCAGGCCAGACAAACGGACTACACTTAGCACACTGCTTACGTGATATTGTTTATGGATAAATACTACAAAAGTCTCTAATAAAAGGTTGTCATAGTGATCTTTCAGCAGGGCTCAGGGTGCATGTATTTTTTAACCTGCACTGCTAAGCGAGTTAGCATAGGTCTGAGAAGATTGTTGAGGTGGTTATGGCAGGGAGCTGGCACCCAGTTAAGCATCAGCAAGTCTTCTCTTGCTGGTGGTTGGGAAGGGTGTGATAAGGTGATTTTCAGTCCTGGGCTGCCTGATTAGATCAGATGGAATTTCAATGCATCCTGCTCAAGTGCAAATCAGGCAAAAATATCCCCCCCCCCCCCCCCGGCACTAAGATTGAGAACCACCTTTGAGCAATACGAATATAATAATACTTGTAGAAAAATGAAACTGATACACTTCATCTATGTGAAGATGCAGCTCTTGCACAATGACAAGGAGAGATTTGCACTTCAACAGTAGATGAAGCAACCCTGCTACATTTTGTAAAGCACTTTATTGATGTAACAGAGTCAAAACAAGCCCCTTCATCCTGAGAAGCAACTGAAATGCAAGTCTGTGCCACAAAGATCATTCTGAGATGAGACTTACCAGTGCTAAATGCATCACTAGTACTAGGTCATGCCTCCCATCCTTTTGTGTGACAAAGAAACCCTACTTTCTCTAGGGTAGAGAAAAAACAAGACACTGAAAAGTGAACAGAAAGTTGTCACGTCTTACACACTGAACAAAAATATTGTGCTATTTTGGTCTCAGAATAAAATTCCAGGACTTTATTGCTGTATGTATGTTTTCCTCTGTGTAACTTATCTTACAATAGTCAAAGTGCCACCTTCTGGTTTTAAAACTGTGCAACATTTAACATTCATTTTCTTCCAAAGACCATTATACAGTGGGGGGTGTAAAGCAATCCAGCAGCAGTTACAAAATGTTGCCCGACTATTTTTTCTTAAAAGTTTAAGATAAAGATCTGCATACAAGCTAAATGAAAAGATGCTCAATTGATAGATCATTCAGTAACTTTAATAAAACATTTTTAGTTGGAAGTTTTGTAATGCTAAAATTTACAACTAAAACAAAAGTAAACACTCCTCCCTATCCCCCCTCCCCCCACTGTAGCCACAAGGTTTCTATACTTGAAAAGAACAAGAAATATGGTATGTAATTGTCTCACAAACCTGCTTCATTTCTAACAGAAGCAAAAGTTGTGGAGGCTCTCAGCCTGTTAAACCTGCAAGTTGGGCAGCGGAAGTCTATTTTACTACCATGATACTTCTTTTTGGTTGTTTTAAATACCAAGCCTTTTTCTTCCCCTCCCATTCAACACACAGTATAAATCCCATTTCCTTATATTTATTTATCCTCAGTATTATTTACAGGACTCCTACGGATAAAGTACAAACTAATATGAAATTAATGGTAGTTTGCATCTTCAAATATGCATCCCGTGGCTAAATTTACCAAGACACTCCAACAGAATGATTTGAAGTTATGATGATTCTGAAGTATGTACAGCTGTGACGGCGGACGTTTTTTCATTTACTGTAGTAGATTCATGTGATCTGTCATCAACAGGAGTTGCCTTAGAAGTAGGGATAGCAGTATCCAAGGTGAGTGCAGAGGTTTGTTCTACACTTACAGTAGTGCTATGGGGAAGCAGATCTGCAGGTGGAGCAGATACCTCTGTGACCAAAGGAAATTGTGCAAGAAACTCAGGTGGCATTGAGAGAGGTGTTATTCCAGATAGATTTAGAGGTGGCAAAGAAGGAAGCGGTGGCAAACCTAGAAATTAAAAAAAAAAAAAAAAAAAAAAGGCAGCAAATCACACACCACTCTACTTCTACTTTTTGAAGTTTTCCCCAGGATGCCATGTGATCAGTTTGATCTACACTAGAACTATGAGTCTGCCAAGTCTCTTGGTATCTGTTTGTTCCCCTAGCCAGTATGGGATTTCTTCTGCTCCTATTGAGTTCAATAGGGATATGATCAGGACTTTTGAGCAGCAATAACTCAAATAGCTATTTTTAAAGCCAAACAATCCTCCTCAACTAGATCATCAAGCATTCCTTAAAGGTTAACAATAATGGAACTTGCGTTGGCCTGCTGACATGTACAAGAGGCAACTACCAGCCTCGAGACAATGCTTTTAATGTACTTATTTGTACTACTGCCTGGATTTTTCCAGCACATCCTGAAACTGCCAATGCCCACGGAAGCCTTGTTCCACTTTTTGCTTGCTCAACGTGTATTTTTCAGTAGTTGTATTTAGTACCATAAATTTAGTATTTGACACTTATTCTAACTTCTCAATCTTCTTGGCTGGCACACAGAAAATATCAACTGTGCATTTCACTAAACCTCCCCCAAAAGCTATATACTTCCTCTAATTTTTAGCACAAAGGAACATCTTTTGAAAATCTTTATGAAGCCCTAAATCTGATGGGGGTAATAAGGAAACAACATAAACCTAAGGCATAGAGGACTAGATAGGATTATTTTGAGACACGTTCCTTGACTGACCAGAAGAGGCCACCAATGAGAGCACCATTCCACTCCAGCTCTGGCAACAGACTCAACCATCCTCTGCATTACTGACCCATAGAGCACAACTTGGAATTAGTAATGAATGGAAATAGTGTGGTCTAAGGTCTTCAGAAACCAGTTACTGTAATATTTACATTTGTAAACATACCAGGATGTATGATATCTGATAATCCAGCACCAGGAATGATGGGTGGTGCAGGTAAATTCAGACTGGATAGACTGGTCAGGTTAGGAAGTCCAGTTGGTAATGACATCAGACCTAAAAAACAAATACGAAAGATACAAACCTCAATTTCAAGAGCTACATGTAGCCAATTGAAAAACTGTTCCAGACAGAACTTGCATATCACTGGCTCACACTGTACTTCCAGTTGGTGGTTCTTTTTACAAATGGGAAAGTGATTAAGCCTCTCTTTTGATCTTAAAATCCTGTGATGAAAGGGATTCACCTAGATGCTGTAGGAGCAAGATTTAGGGCTAGAAAAATCCCACTTCCCAGCTAATTCTATTTTTACTATCGTAGCAATAAAGCATCTTCCATAGGATAATGGAAAAGAAAGGGAAAGATTTTTTTTTTAAGTGACAAATAAAAACAGGAAAATCAAGGCTAAAACAAAAACAAGCGGAAGTGTTAGAGGAGGGCTTTAAACTAGGTTCAACGGGGACAGGTGAGCAAAGCCCACAGGTAAGTGGGGAATATGGAGACCTGGGAGATGGGTCGGAAACAAGAGGAAGCGTGGGCCATAATGGCAGAGAGAAAGGAGGGTCAGGGCAAAATGGGAGGCAAGATCAAACCAGTATCTTAGATGCCTATATACAAATGCGAGAAGTATGGGTAATAAGCAGGAAGAACTGGAAGTGCTAATAAATAAATACAACTATGACATTGTTGGCATCACTGAAACTTGGTGGGATAATACACATGATTGGAATGTTGGTGTGGATGGGTACAGCTTGCTCAGGAAGGATAGACGGGAAAAAGGGAGGAGGTGTTGCCTTATATATTAAAAATGTACACACTTGGACTGAGGTGGAGATGGACCTAGGAGACGGAAGTGTTGAGAGTCTCTGGGTTAGGCTAAAGGGGGTAAAAAACAAGGGTGATGTCATGCTAGGAGTCTACTACAGGCCACCTAACCAGGTGGAAGAGGTGAATGAGGCTTTTTTAAAATAACTAACAAAATCATCCAAAGCTCAAGATTTGGTGGTGATGGGGGACTTCAACTATCCAAATATATGTTGGGAAAATAACACAGCGGGGCACAGACTATCCAACAAATTCTTGGACTGCATTGCAGACAACTTTTTATTTCAGAAGGTTGAAAAAGCTACTAGGGGGAAGCTGTTCTAGACTTGATTTTAACAAATAGGGAGGAACTCATTGAGAATTTGAAAGTAGAAGGCAGCTTGGGTGAAAGTAATCATGAAATCAGAGTTTGCAATTCTAAGGAAGGGTAGAAGGGAGAACAGCAAAATAAAGACAATGGATTTCAGGAAGGCGGATTTTGGTAAGCTCAGAGATCTGATAGGTAAGGTCCCATGGAAATCAAGACTGAAGGGAAAAACAACTGAGGAGAGTTGGCAGTTTTTCAAAGGGACACTATTAAGGGCCCAAAAGCAAGCTATTCCGCTGGTTAGGAAAGATAGAAAATGTGGCAAAAGAGCACCTTGGCTTAACCACGAGATCTTGCATGATCTAAAAAATAAAAAGGAGTCATATAAAAAATGGAAACTAGGATAGATTACAAAGGATGAATATAGGCAAACAACACAGGAATGCAGGGGCAAGATTAGAAAGGCAAAGGCACAAAATGAGCTCAAACTAGTTACAGGAATAAAGGGAAACGAAGATTTTTTATCAATACATTAGAAGCAAGAGGAAGACCAAAGACAGGGTAGGCCCACTGCTCAGTGAAGAGGGAGAAACAGTAACAGGAAACTTGGAAATGGCAGAGATGCTTAATGACTTCTTTGTTTCGGTCTTCACCAAGAAGTCTGAAGGAATGCCTAACATAGTGAATGCTAACGGGAAGTGGGTAGGTTTAGCAGATAAAATAAGAAAAGAACAAGTTAAAAATCACTTAGCAAAGTTAGATGCCTGACAAAATGCTTCCTAGAATACTCAGGGAGCTAATAGAGGAGGTATCTGAGCCTCTAGCTATTATCTTTGGAAAATCATGGGAGACGGGAGAGATTCCAGAAGACTGGAAAAGGGCAAATATACTGCTCATCTATAAAAAGGGAAATAAAAACAACCCAGGAACTACAGACCAGTTAGTTTAACTTCTGTGCCAGGGAAGATAACGGAGCAAGTAATTAAGGAAATCCTCTGCAAACACTTGGAAGGTGGTAAGGTGATAGGGAATAGCCAGCATGGATTTGTAAAGAACAAATCATGTCAAACCAATCTGATAGCTTTCTTTGATAGGATAACGAGCCTTGTGGATAAGGGAGAAGCGGTGGATGTGGTATACCTAGACTTTAGTAAGGCATTTGATACGGTCTCACATGATATTCTTATCGATAAACTAGGCAAATACAATTTACATGGGGCTACTATAAGGTGGGTGCATAACTGGCTGGATAACCATATTCAGAGAATTGTTATTAATGGTTCCCAATCCTGCTGGAAAGGCATAACAAGTGGGGTTCTGCAGGGGTCTGTTTTGGGACCGGCTCTGTTCAATATCTTCATCAACGACTTAGATATTGGCATAGAAAGTACGCTTATTAAGTTTGCAGATGATACCAAACTGGGAGGGATTGCAACTGCTTTGGAGGACAGGGTCATATTCAAAATGATCTGGACAAATAGGAGAAATGGTCTGAGGTAAACAGGATGAAGTTTAACAAAGACAAATGCAAAGTGCTCCACGTAGGAAGGAAAAATCAGTTTCACACATACAGAATGGGAAAGGACTGTCTAGGAAGGAGTACGGCAGAAAGGGATCCAAGGGTTATAGTGTACCACAAGCTAAATATGAGTCAACAGTGTGATGCTGTTGCAAAAAAGGCAAACATGATTCTGGGATGTATTAACAGGTGTGTTGTGAGCAAGACACAAGTCATTCTTCCGCTCTACTCTGCGCTGGTAAGGCCTCAACTGGAGTATTGTGTCCAGTTCTGGGCACCGCATTTCAAGAAAGATGTGGAGAAATTGGAGAGGGTCCAGAGAAGAGCAACAAGAATGATTAAAGGTCTTGAGAACATGACCTATGAAGGAAGGCTGAAAGAACTGGGTTTGTTTAGTTTGGAAAAGAGAAGACTGAGAGGGGACATGATAGCAGTTTTCAGGTATTTAAAAGGGTGTCATAAGGAGGAGAGAGAAAACTTGTTCACCTTAGCCTCTAAGGATAGAACAAGAAGCAATGGGTTTAAACTGCAGCAAGGGAGGTTTAGGTTGGACATTAGGAAAAAGTTCCTAACTGTCAGGGTGGTTAAACACTGGAATAAATTGCCTAGGGAGGTTGTGGAATCTCCATCTCTGGAGATATTTAAGAGTAGGTTAGATAAATGTCTATCAGGGATGGTCTAGACAGTATTTGGTCCTGCCATGAGGGCAGGGGACTGGACTCGACCTCTCGAGGTCCCTTCCAGTCCTAGAATCTATGAATCTATAAACACAAATAGAAAATGCTATGGTTAAGGACAAAAAATATACAGAAATAAGGGCAAGTTTTAAAGTAATTTTCAAAGTTAGGCAAGGGCTATAAAATGCAATACAGTGTGGAATTAAGATGGCATGTGCTTGCCATCATTCTGCCTGCCAACAGGTATATCCTGTTTTGTCCTCCACTTTCCTTTTTTTAAAATGGATCCTCTATGGTGCAAGGACTACCTCTTTCTTCTTAAGTGTGTACATAGGATTTAGGTTAATGAGGACTAATCCTGAAATAACCCTTTTGTGTCAACATTAATAGAATACTGTAAGATAAGATCCAACAAAAAAGTTATTTAAAAACAAAAAACAGAACCAGCCCAATAAGTAGTTACAATTAATAAGTAGGTCAGCAGTAAAATAATAGCAGACTGATTCACAAAGAAAGCTTGTCTTTAGACTGAAAGTTAAGACTAATGTAAATATTTATCTGGGAAACTCAACTGTACACAGAAGCCCACCTTTAGCTACTATAAAGGCTTTAAACATTTTTGATTTACAGTTTCACTACTACAGGTATAGAAGTAGTGAACAGTTTTCCTGGGGATTTCAAAACCACATTCATATTGCCCAGAGTTGGCAGGGAAATGTTCACACTTTAATGAAAAGTGAACTTCTTAGTGGTTTGACATTTTAACGTGTGGTATAGAAATTTAGAATTTCCTGACATTACCACTGCACACACATACTTAGCTCTACTGTATTTTCTTCCCACACTGGCAAATCTGCCTCCAAGAGTTTTGGGTTAATTTTTTAAAAACTTTACTACATTTCCAATATTTCAGTTGTATTAGCATGCAAAGTACGTTAAGTAATCCTATGTATCCTGTACCATTTAATAGGGAATATATTGAGAAATTCTACATAAGACTTGCATTGTCTGTCAAACCTACAATAGAATGACTTTGGCATCTGAGGAGTCAGTGTTCCATTAATCTCAGTGAATAAAACATTACTTTATTCACAGGGTATGTAGCAACAGTTTCCACACCAGTCTAAAATAATACATTATGGAACCTGAGCTAGTAAGCCTGTGCAATATAGGAACTCTCAATACTTTAGAGATAATGGAATCATCACTAAACATTTTATGGCAGATTGACAATGCCATCTTTTAGCAAAATTTAATAGGCTATTATCTAAACTGCTGTTTGTAACTTTAAACTGATCTAAATGCAAAAATAGTTGGCTATCACCCATTGTTCTAGATAGCTTATCATAAGATTATCAATATGTAGAGTATTAATATGGATATTAAATTAATCCAGTTTAAATATATATATGTAACTTTAGTCTAACCATACATACTGTGTTGCAAAATAGTGCAGTTAATGTGTCAAACATATCTGACACCTAAACCAGTGGAACATAGGCACAGGAGAGCTCTTAAACCCACCCCATATATTTGCTTCTCTCCAAAAAGGAGAACCCTGCTGGGCTATAGGGTAGCTGTCTCCTTCCTGGGCAAGGGCCTCTGCTCTTCCCCTTTTCCCTGAAATGTAGCTAAGACAGTCATGCAGCACTGTTTGTTATGGGGAGAAATGAAGTCTGCTGAGAACAGCTTCCAGCTCCACTAGCTATTCAGTGGCCATCTAAATACCCAAGGGAAGTAAAAAGCAACAGAGGGTCCTGTGGCACCTTTGAGACTAACAGAAGTATTGGGAGCATAAGCTTTCGTGGGTAAGAACCTCACTTCTTCAGATGCAAATCATCTGAAGAAGTGAGGTTCTTACCCACGAAAGCTTATGCTTATAGCTGAAGTATAGTGTGATTTTAGTCTAAAAATATTTGAAGGATATAAATATCAAGGAGAGAGAGAGAGAGAATGAATCATTTAGTTGGGACATGAGGTATAAATTGAGAAGAAATTAAGATAGGTATCCTTTCCTGATATCTCCTAAATTTTTTTCCTGGCAGTGAGCTCTATTAGGCTGTGAAAATCCCATTGATTGGGACTAGACTGGACAATACACTACCAGATATACATTAGGAATTAATCCTTCATTAGCAGGGGATGGACTAAATGACTTAGCAATGAACCTCTATTTATTTCCATGTTCTTTCTTGTATTGCATACACATTCAAATAGGCATAGCTATTTTTACATCAAGATGGCCTCCAGATCCATGCCTTGTGTGTGCGCGCGCACGCTTATGGGGACAAAATCAGAAAGGCCAAGGCCCAAAATGACTTGTATCTAGCAAAGAACAATAAGGCAATAAGAAGATGTTCTACAAATGCATTAGGAGTAAGAACCTAAGAAACAGGTAGGTTTACAGTAGATGTCAGAAAAAACTTTCTAACTGTAAGGATGGTTTAAGGTTTAAACACTGGAACAGGTTACTAAGGAAGGTTGTGGAATCCCCATCACTGGAGATTTTTAAGAACAGGTTAGACAAAACACTATCAGGGATGGTTTTAGTATACTTGGTCCTGCGTCAGTGCAGAGGGATGGACTAGGCGACCTCTCAAGGTCCCTTCCAGTCCTACATTTCTGTGATTCTGTATGTTTCATCCCTAACCAATTTCATATTCATGTGCTTATATAGGCCTTAAGATTTCAGTTCCACTGTAACTTAATATGCATTAAGTACATTTCAGACCACAGAAATTTAGTGATGGGTTGGTTACATTTTACTTTTACTCCTAATGTCAAACTGCAGTTAAAAAAAAAAAATAGGATGAACTCCTGACCCCAATGAACTCAATGGCAAAACTCATTTGTTTCAACAAGGCTAGGATTTCATCAACATTTATTGTAAATACAATTGTTCTCTGAAAATGCAGATACTACCAAATTGGGGGATTTTCAGGTATTTGAGAGTCCAGTCCCAGTTTGCCAACCCACTACTCCCCTCTTTATTTAGATTACGCCTCAAAACACTGTTCCACAGTGACACAGAGTGCTAGGTACAAAGGCCTGAGTCAGCACTCTTCACAGCAGCCCCAAGTAGGCCAAGCCTAATTTGTGGGCCCGGCAGGGCAGAAAGGCCAATTAAGCTATTAGGCAAGAGCCCACAACTAGGCACAGGAAGGAAGAGCACAGGGGGGAAGCCGGCAGTAAGAGAGAGAGAGATTGCGCTTCTCTGGTTGGGAAAGGTCTTATGTATGCTGTGAGGGTGGTGGGATGCAACTGTCTATAAACTGCACAGGGTATTGAACCAGGAAAAAGGTCTCTGCATAATTTGTGGACTGAGACAAAGGCAGGACCAAGGCAGCCCTTTTACACACAGTTCTAGAGAGTCAACATTTAAAAAACTTAATTGAAACATCAAATTGAGCACATGTACCTTGTCCTCCCTCATCCCCTCTATTCCCTACTGGATGTCAGCCTCATTGGTCACATCATGTCTAAAATTTGATGGTATGGAGTTCAAGGCAAAGGCCATACAATCCCCCCCTCCCTCCATTATGGGTCTAGCACAATTATAAGCGCAGAAGTAAAAATCTAAGTGAACAGCAAGTATGGTTTAATCTAGATATAGAAATGTAGGGCTGGAAGGGACATCAAGACATCATTTCATCCATCCACTCATGCTGAGGCAGGACCAAGTAAACCTAGATCATCCCTGACAGGTGTTTGTCTAACCTGTCCTTAAAACCTCCAATGACAGAAATTCCACAACCTCCCTGGGTACCCTATTCCAGTACTTAACTATCCTTAGAACAGCATTACACCTTACTGCTGTTAGAACACATTATGACAATGAAAGGGACAAATTACTCCTATATTCCAGTTAGACAAAATGACAGAAACTGACATAAAATGGATAAACAATTTTCTTAAGAATGGGGCCAAAAAATACAAACCACCTCTTTCTCCCCATCATTCTATACTATCTTGAATTATTTTGTTTCTAAAACGTTTGAGCTTGCTCAAATTTTCACTACTCACCTGGTAATGTAGTTGCTGGGTTAACTGGTGGCACTGAACTGAGGGACTGATTTATTTGTTGCGGCAATAATGGTACTGTTGGGACACCTAATGAAAGATACATGAAAGTATATACCATCATTTCAAATATGTCCAAGTATGCAACATTCCAACCCGCTTCCTCATACAGTATCTCTAAGAAGAGCTTATAGGTAGGGCCCTACCAAATTCATGGTCATAGGATTTAAAAAATCATAAATTTCATGATTTCAGCTATTTAAATCTTAAATTTCACAGTATTGGGGGGGGCGGGACCTGTGGTACCGCTACCCTTACTTCTGCGCTGCACTGTCTTCAGAGCTGGGCAGCTGAAGAGTAGTGGCTGCTGGCTGGGATCCCAGCTCTGAAGGCAGAGCTGCCACCAGCAGCAGTGCAGAAGTAAGGCTGGCATGGTACAGTATTGCCACCCTTACTTCTGCACTGCTGCTGGCAGGGCGATGCCTTCAGAGCTGGGCACCCGGCCAACAGCCGCCACTCTGGCCATCCAGCTCTGAAGGCAACACAGAAGTCAGGGTGGCAATACCATGACCCCCATGAAACTCACTTTTAAGTTAGGACCCTCAATTTGAGAAACGTTGGTCTCCCCTGTGAAATCTGTATAGTATAAGGTAAAAGCGCACAAGACCAGATTTCATGGTCTGTGATGGTTTTTTTTTTTTCATAGCCATGAATTAGAGGGATTCAATGTTTCTGCATTAGCATTTTATACCATGTTTATAAGGCTTTACTATGAGTAATTTTGAACCCTGGTGTTAGCAGGTTTGGAGACACTCACCTTACAGTGTGGGAGGGATAGTTCAGTGGTTTGAGCATTGCCCTGTTAAACCCAGGGTTGTGAGTTCAATCCTTGAGGGGGACACTTAGGGATCTGGGGCAAAATCAGTACTTGGTCCTGCTAGTGAAGGCAGGGGGCTGGACTGGATGACCTTTCAAGGTCCCTTCCAGTTCTAGGAGATAGGACATCTCCATTTATTTATTTACAGTGAAAGTACATTTTACCATTGGGCTATGATGTGAAATATACTAAGCCCTATTTTTTGGGCAATGGTTTTGGGAGACGCAAAGGGAAGAAGTGAACTCTGGAAATCATATGCATAGTATGGTATACAAACATGTTTTCTCTTTGTGAAGTTAACTGACAAATCCATTTTTCTGAATTACAGAAGTCAATAAATTATGAATGCATTTCACAAGTGAGGTTTTTTAATACATACCTGTACTGAGAACACTACTGACTGTCGTAGGGGTTGAACTAATGGACAGTCCTGACAGACCCTGTTCAATTCCTGTTGTTCCAGGCGGTAATGTGGATGGGGGATTAACTGAAGACAGTTGAACCTTACAAAAATGAGAAATTAGTGTTAACAGTTTTTTGTTTCACTGGAATCCACAAAAATGAAAAATGTTAATTATACTTTCACAGTTATGATTTTATCAAGCACAAAAGAGATTACAACTTACCTCTGTAAATCCATCTTTGAGTGGACTGATGGGTGCACTATGCAATTGCCCAGGGAGAGAAATTTTCTTTCCCTCTTCAAATGGACGTGTAGGTATCCGATGTAAATACCCATAGCCAATACCACATCCTAGGCTTTTAAAATATGAACATTTAAAGGTTAGACAGAGACAGACCAGTCTGACCTTGGTACATGCATAAGCCACCATCACCATGCACCCTACACTAAACAAACAGCACAGAACGACCTTGCCTAACATGAAAAGGACTCAGTTCTCGGATTCCCAAAAAACACAAGAACGGTGTGTCTTGAACTACAGTGAGAGACAGAAGTGTGTCCACCAACAGAGCTGCAGGCACTCAGCAACCACAGGACAGTTCCCCCTACAGTATTTTTTTCCAAGGGCTTCCTTTGTGTAACCCAGTTTTAAGTGACAACTAATGAGGCTTCTATAACTTCCTTTGAGGGATTGGTTTACAATATACCATAAGCAAACAGCTATTAGAAAACATAGCCAATTACCTGCAAATGGCTCAAGATGTCATAATAAATCTCAAGATAGAATAAAACCTTGTAAATCACTATGTGCCCACTGTTATAGGGAAAAGTACTAGAGTGCACACAGTCATTTTTGAGGAGAGAGACACTCTCACTAGTAGATTATACTTATTACTTTGAATCTCTATAGCGTCTTTCAACCACTAATATCACTACACAACACCACAGGTGTTCAAAAGATTTAAGAACTATTAGAAACATAGCTAAGCCTCAACCATACCCTTGTAAAATAGATTTACAGATGGGGAAATAAGGTACAGAACTTAGTTACCTGCCCAAAATCAGAGTAAGTCAGAGATACAGCTGAAAATACAACCCAGGTACATCAGCTGCAGTCTTCTGTTCTAGACACTATATGCTTTAGCATACTATACAGTATCAAGATTTCAAGTCTAATGCACTAAGCATTCATAAAGTTTTATGAACTTTTAAACGACCTAATATGAGTAACTACAAAAAACACGGGCCCTCTTACAAACTAATTTGTATGTAAATCACCACTGCACAGTTTCTTACTAACGGTAATACTCTTTGCGGCAGGAATTACCTTTTCCTCTGTTTCTACAGCATCAAGCATAGCGGGGACCTAATCCTGAATGGGCTAGGTGCTGCTGCAAAACTACTATTTGGTATGTTGAATTAGCTTACCTGCCTTCTCCACCCCATGCAGAATTGGGGGTAATAATCACCTCTCGACAATTATCCGTGTCTGTGTTGTACACATAAAGTTTTAATGGTTTTCCTTCGTGTGTTTCAATAAGAGAGAACAGATCTTCAGACTGAAAAAAATAGGAACATTGCAAATTGGTTAATTTTTTAACGAGGATTTTAATTGTAGAATCTAAAAAACCATGGAAATTAGTATCTCATAGGCTCCAATGCAGAACTAGCAGAGCCTGGCACCTCTGAGGTATTTATTGCAGGACTAGTGTGTGTGTGCGCGCGCGCGCGAAAATAAAATTTCAATATACTCCACAGATAAAATAGTTTATCTATATTTTCAGACTGAAAAACTGAGAAGACAAACTACTACATTTGGGATGATAACTTAGATTTCAAATCAAAATTAAAATCATATTTTACTAGTTTAAATTCCTAATAAATATTTCAAATTATTTTTAAAAAGTGTAAAACTAATCCCATCTTATTATATGAAGGCATTTTAAACAGCATTTTTTAACTCTAAAGTTATATTTGTGTACTCAGAAATGTAGACTTGCTGTGCCAGAGCTCCTTCAACTAAGTGGCAAAGAACTTCAATTAGCAGAGGACACTGAGAAAGTTGGGGTTAATATTAATATTGCTCTGGTACTCTGCTTCTTATAAATGAAATTCAAAGTTATATTACCTCATTCATGACAGTATCTGCTCCGATGACATAGTCACTATGTGGTCTAAGACCTGCTAGTGCAGCCGGAGAATTTGATTCGACTTCCTAGTTTCAAGATATAAAATTACAGAAGTTAAATATCCTCAAAGTATTAGCAAACACAGTAATAAACCCCTTCCCAAACTTTGAGTTTAAAGGAATTAACACACACAAAATGTAAAATGTTCCAAATACTTATTCTACACTTAGTCCCATTTTAAAAGATACTGTAAGATATTCAAAATTCCTACTACAACAGTACATATACAAATATAAGATTTGATAAGATATCCCACAGACATACGGATCTCTGTTTTGTCACTATTTTCCCCTGCCACACACAATGCTTTGACTCCAGTCTTCAAGCTGGAGGAGGTGGTGGAGAGACCTCAATATTTATGCAAAAATGAGTATTAATTATAATGTAGTCTTACAATGTTAGGTCATTACAAACTAGATTGCACCTTTATTGAATTTTAGGATGTAGCTACAACTATGTTATACTATCGGGGGTAGCAGTGTTGGTTTGTATCCACAAAAACAACGAGGAGTCCGGTGGCACCTTAAAGGCTAACAGATTTATTTGGGCATAAGCTTTCGTGGGTAAAAAACCCACTTCTTCAGATGCATGGAGTGAAAATTACAGATGCAGGCATTATTATACTGACACATGAAGAGAAGGGAGTTACCTTACCAGTGTTGACAGGGCCAATTCAATCAGGATAGATGTAGTCCACACCCAATAATTGATGAGGTGTCAATGCCAGGAGAGGGAAAGTTGCTTTTGTAGTGAGCAAGCCACTCCCAGTCCTTATTCAAGCCCAAATTAACGGTGTTAAATTTGAAGTCAAAAACAGACTTCAAAGAGAAACGGCAGAACTAAAATTCATTTACTAATTTAACACCATTAATATGGGCTTGAATAGGGTCTGGAAGTGGCTGGCTCACTACAAAAGCAACTTTCCCTCTCCTGGTATTTTCACTCCATACATCTGAAGTAGTGGATTTTTTTACCCACGAAAGCTTATGCCCAAATAAGCCTGTTAGTCTTTAAGGTGCCACCGGACTCCTCATTGTTTTATGGATACAGACTAACTCGCCTACCCCCTGATACTTGTCTCCTGGCATTGACACTTCCTCATCAATTATTGGGATTGGACTACATCCACCCTGACTGAATTGGCCCTCCTCATTGTTTTTATGTTATACTATGATACTTGGGACAGGTATTTGTACCTGATGGTATGGACCCCCTTTTGAGGGCCTGAAACACCAATTGCACCACCCCCTCCTTGCTCCACTGTTGTATGATACTTGAGAAAACGTTACTGGATACAAGCCAAATGAGATAACTTGTTTATGACCCTTGGACTGCAGCCTGACAGTCTGGTCTATTTGCCTTTGTTTTATGAATTGAAGGATGTGTATAGGTGTCAAATAGTAGTTGTGTGTTGTATGGAATTTTCCACAGGCAACTTTGAATTCAAGTAGTAATTGTTGCAACTAGGAAAAACACCATTTACTTGAATAGGCAAACCTTACCACAGAGCAGGATACTTCTTTCGTATAAATCATCAATGGGCAAAGAAAGTTTTATCCCTAACGACATTTCTTGCAAATAGTTGGTTCTGACTTCAAAATGGTGTTAAGAGCAAAAAACAAAAAGGTCGTGAATAGGGATGTGTTATCCCAGTCATAAACTAGGAGTAAAGTGGGTTTCTTTCATAAACACACTAACATCTTCATTTTTCAAATGTAAAAGAACATTTATGGTTGGGAAATATTTTACAGAAAATGTTACTTATAACACGTTTCCACTCAAAAATAAAAAATCTTGTAATTCTTTAGATGATTAGAGTGCATGAGCCTCTTTCAGATGTATATTCACAAATATTTTCTCTAAAGTAAGCATCTAATGTCATAACTTCCTAATGCAATTGTTATGTGAATAGGAAATGGTTACACACCAACACAGCAAGGTCAATTAATGCTTAATTACCTATCTAAGAAACTATTTTAAAATAGAAATTTATATTGATGCAGTATTTCAGCAACTCCTCACCAAACAAGAATCACCTCTTCAAAGATTGTGAAGAAAGGACAGTAACTTAGTAACTCTTCTAGTTTGAGGACAAGGTGGAAGAGGTGATATCTTTTATTAGACCGACTGCCACTGGTGGAAGAGATAAGCTTTTGAGCTTACACAGAACCAGACCCGAAGAAGAGCTCTGTGTAATCTTGAAATGTTAAGACTATTTTAAAAGCTTTTTAAGACCAGGCGCATTGAACTTTTTAAAAACAGAATTTAAATTCCTGTTGAACCCTAATGAAACTGAAGAAATCTCAGAAATAGAATTAAAAAAATAAATAAAACCTCTAACATGAAAGGTTATCTAAGAGATTCCTGCCACAAAAAAACCACAAGCACTTAGAAGTGTGCTACACATTCATTAAAGGGACTGAATGTTCAGGAGCTGAGGGTGTCAACAAAACCAACTCATGAAGCCATTGAGACAATATATTTTAGTCCAACCCAGTCCTAAAAAGATGCACCTTGGCCTCCAGTAAAGCTATGACAGGAGAAGGGTATAAAACTCTTCTCTGCTCTCATCTAAAATGCACACATTCAAACACCTTGTCTCTACAAGCAAACTGCCACAAACCTAACAAGAACAAAAGAGAAGCCTCAAGAAAAGGAAGTCAATGACAACACCCCCAAGACTTCAACAAGGAAGTTAAAGCACTGCCCAAATAGTTAGATTTAAAACTCCTGTAAGGATTTGATTGAGATATTGAAATGCTATTGTCACTTAAGACATTAACAATTTCTCCTGCAAGCCCCATAGTTTAGACCATGTATTTCAGGACAGGAGCTAAATGTTGGTAAATAGAGAAACAGAGTTTTAAATTTTGATTTAAGATTAATATTAGTTAGTTGTCCTGTATTAAGGCAGCTCCTTAAACGAAGCAAGAGATTTAAAAACTTTGACTTCCTAGAGTTTGGTTAAAATTGCTTACTTACCCTAAAATGATTTATAAATTGGCAATCAATAACCAGACAGGAAGCAATTGCCCTTAAGAACATTATTTTGCCATTTATAAAATGTTTTAGTAATGTAAAAATATACCAAGACTGGACTCCCAATAATTTTGGGACATAATATGGTGGTCTTTTAGCGCTGAAAATGGCAGTATAGACAGTCTTGGTTTAAAGCTTTCCATGAAGAGATAACAGAAATAACTGTTTCACATTCATGTTTCTTTTTCTTTCTTTAATAAAATAATGGTATAGTAGATCACAACTTTTATATCAGTCAACAATGTGATACAGTTGTGAAGAAAGCTAATACCCTAAGATGCATTAACAGGAATGTCACATTTAAGATACAGGAAATAACTGTCCTGATCTACAAAGCACTCGTGAGGACTCAAATGGAGTACTGTGTTCAGTTTGGGCACCACTCTAAGGATATGAACGAACTGGAGGAGAGGTATAAAATTATAAAATAAAGATTAGGAAACCTGAGCTATGAAGAAAGGTTAAAAATGCTGGGCATGTTTAGTCTTGAGAAAAGGAGACTGAGGGGGGACCTGATAACTGTCTTCAAATATGTTAAGGGCTATTATAAAGAAGATGTTGATCAACTGTTTTCCAGGATCACTTAAGGACAGACAAAAAAGTAGTAATTGGATCAACCTGCAGTAAGGGAGATGTAGGTAAGAATAGGAAAATCTTTCTAAGGCTGTGTCTACACTGCCACTTTCAGTGCTAAAATTTTTGTCATTCAGGGGTGAGAAAAAACATACCCCGAGCAACAAAAGTTTTAGTGCTGAAAAACACCAGTATAGACAGCACTTTATCGCCGGGAGCGATAAAGGTACCACCGCTCGTTCAGGATGGGTTTTGTTTTGTTTTTTAATTGCCAGGAGAGCTCTCCCCCAGCGATAAAGCGTGTCTACACTGCCCATGTCACAGCGCTGCCACAGCCATGCTGTAACATGGGTAGTGTAGACATACCCTAATTGTAAGGATAGTTAAGTACTGGAATAAGTCAGCAATGGGAGGTTGTGGAATCCCTGTCATTGGAGGTTTTTAAAAGCAGGTTAGACAAACGCCTATCAGGGATGGTCTAGGTATATTTGGTCCTGCCTAAGTCCAGGGGGATTGATGAGATGACATCTGGAAGTCCCTTCCGGTCCTACATTTCTGATTCTGTGACTTTGCTTACTTGTAATTGCGGTGACTACTAAGGTATGCAGAAGAACCCTGTGACTAAAAGAGTGGGAGCCACATCCCTAAGTTGGCCTACCATTTCTTGTTTCTCTAGACAACCTTTTTTAGTAATTTTGGAGATAAATTACTTGGCACTGAATAGCTAGCCTTCCCACTCCACAGGTGCATGTTTGTTATTTATTTTCAGCTAAAAATTAACAATAAATGCAATATGATAAGTTGTAGGCAATGACTTTTTACAGTAGAGAAGCCTTTAAAAGATTGTACATACCAATACATGCCAGACATTTTCGTTGGCTCCATCGAAACTGCAGAAACGAATACTCACTCCCAGCAGGCCCTGTCCACCCCACATATTACTGGGAGTTACTGATGTTTCTCTCAGTTCCAGCGTTTTGCTACTGTACACTTGCATTTTTACAGGCTTTTCAACATTTGCTTTCAACAGATCCTTGAGTGTGTCATTGTCTTTATTCTGAAAGTACACATACAAATTACTTTGGTTTATAGTGTTTAACAAAAGAAGTGTTCAATTTTATAGCACCAAGTTTGCATTTCAAAGGTCATACAGAGAACACTAGGATTAGGAAGAATTTATTGAATTTCTCTACAGTGGCTTTCATATTAAATTTTTTCAATTCCTCAGAGTTTCCTATCAAGTAATTTCTTTAGCTTCTATATTCACAGTAAGAAATATACCTAAAGTTTTGTCTTGATTTTTACACACACAAATCACCCAAACATAAGCAATTCAACATTAAGGAAATTAATTCTTTGTGCTTTAATGTGGTAGGAATCTAGCATTGGTAAGCAATGATTTGTCTTATGCAGTACATAAACATAACATGGTAAGTAATTATTAAGCCTCCAATCACTTTGTATACAAAAGTCTTTAACTGTAGGGTTACTTTTTGTTTGCTCCAGAAGTGCAGAGAGAGTTTCTTCTGGACTTGTGAAAGTAAGCAAGCTTTCACAATAGACATTTTCTAGATAGACTAATGTTCCTATAGGATAGTGATATTCAGAGTGAGGCTTTCAAGCCACAAGTGGCTTTTTACTGGTGTCTCCTGTGGCTTTTTGCAGCACATGATATTAAAACACTGATTTAATTATTAACCAATCAGAATGTTTTACTGTTATTAACAAATTGTAGTTAATAAAATAATACTTGGTCAGTCTTTTTGCTGTGAGAATAATTATATATAATTGCATTTATAATATATATGTTCTCACAGCATAAGTATTTATATATAAATAAAAACTATTTCCCCATCATACTGTTTAAATATGAATATATATAGCATAATAAATTAAACAAATTCACATTACTGTGACTCTTTTGGGTAATGTGGATTGCTAATTTGGCTCCTAAACCACTTAGGTCTGAGTATTGCTGCTATAGGATCTGAAACAGTCCAAGTAATCTTACATTAATTTGTTTATTCAAAAACCATACAGAACACACTACTGAGCCCAAATCTAGATCCAAATTTTAGCTCTTATTTAGTTGCAAAATAAAAGCACTGGAATCCAAAATGACTTGGCTTAAAACAAATGTTTTTAAAGTTTTGGGGAAAAGAGTTGTTCCATAACTAACAACAGGGTATTGCAAATAGCAATTCAATAGCCAAAAGCTACCCCTTCCAGATGTAAGCAATAATCCAAATATGCAAAGTAACTATTCCAGACATTTAGTTCAAGGCTGTAAAATGTTTACATTTACAATACAATGTTAGCATATGGTGTTCCTTTGCAAAAACAAGCCTTATGGTTCAGAAAACTTTCTGAATTATATTTCCAGTTTACTTTGACTTCAAGTGCCTATTTTCTTTGCTTGCATTGGACCTACATAGAATGCAACCAGAACTGCACTTTGATCAAAGAAGCTCCTTGTTATTTCCCCCATAGGCTTAGAAGTCTTCTGCGCTGAAAAACTTGTGTAGATGCAGTTACACTATCCTGCATTACAAACCTTGGAAGATGTGGCTCTACTAAGGCTGCCCTCTCTCTCCTTTTAGAAGTTCTGATCTTCAATCACCTGCTATTTCAAAGTCAGAGAGAAGCATCTGTGCAGTTCTTCTTTAGTTATGGCAGCAGCATCAAAACAGTGCACAAGATTCACTTCAGCGATTGCAGAATGCATGCGATCTTTCATGTGGAAAGTTCCATTTACCCAGCGTGTCCCACAGGACCTGTTACCCTCTCTGGCAAGTGGCCTGTACCACATGGGAGGTGCCAGGATCAAATTACAGATCTGAAAAAGTGAGTTCAGGTACACCAAGTATTCTTATTTCCCCCCTAGTTAAACTCTAGCTCTTGCAGAGTTTGAGGAGTCTTGGTGAGATGTACCCAGGCCTTCCTCTTCCACCCTGCCAAAATCCAGTGCCAGACAGACTCTAATGTATGTTTCACCTATTCTCCTCTCTACAGAAGATTCAGGATCTGTTAAAATGGGAAGGGACCCTGCCCTCAGAGGGGGGAAGAGAGAGAGAGAGAGAGCTTGGATCACTGAATTCTCCTTCATTCCTGTTCGATAATATTTGCATGTCAAGATACCAAAGTTCAGCAGCTTTGATCAGGGTGGATAAAAATCAGTGTTTTCCAAAAAATAGTTTAAAAAATATATATATAAATCATAAAATGGTGATTGGAAAAATCTAACATACTAAAATGTACAATTAATAGGAATGTGAAAATAATAAGCTATATAGTTGTTTAAATAAATGTATATTGTTATTATGCACCCTCCCCGGTATCACAAAGATGTACCAAATCTAGTGTAAAGGGTCTATTTAGCTGTAAATGAACAATGTTTCAAAGGTTATGTCAATCAACAAGAATGCACCTTTCTTTAGAAAATAACTGAAGTACAAATAGATGATTAAATGGATAATGTAGATGGAGGCTTTCTACTTAGCGATTTAAATGGATCCACCCTGGTTTTGATCAAGACAAATGCTGTTCTCCAGTTTGTTTTGCTGAAAGTCAAGCTCCTGGGTAAGTGACTCAAGACTAACTTTTTTAATATTTAGATTTGCCAATTTAGATAAAACAATTCAAGTAAAATATGAACTCAAAGTTTAGCAAAAACAGATTCTCACAACAAAAACTTATTGTTTACATGCAACTAGACTGCTACAATATGCAATGAACTTACCAATCTCGAACCGTTAATAGAAACAATAAAATCAAAGAAAGGCTCCAGTCCAGCCCTATGTCCTGGTGAATTATCTTGTACCTATCAAAAAAGTTATAATAGAAGGGGATTTAGTGGAAAAATTACAATTCCAAGGGTATTAAAATTAAATATCTTGCAATGGTGGCTACAAAAATGCCATGCAAATGCCTGTTCTCCCTTTCAGGGTGACATTGTAAACAAGAAGCGGGCAGCATTATGTCCTGCAAATGTAAACAAACTTGTTTGTCTGAGTGATTGGCTGAACAAGAAGTAGGACTGAGTGAACTTATAGGCTCTAAAGTTTTACATTGTTTTATTTCTGAGTGCATTTTTTCTATATAACGCTACATTTGTAAATTCAATGTTCATGATAAAGAGATTGCACTGCAGTACTTGTATTAGATGAATTGAAAAATACTATTTTTTTCTTTTTTACAGTGCAAATATTTGTAATAAAAATAAATAAAGTGAGCACTGTACACTTTGTATTCTGTGTTCTAATTGAAATCAATATATTTGAATATGTAGAAAACATACCATTTACTTAAATATTTTTGTATTTCTATTATTGATTAATCGTGCGATTAATCACAATTAATGTTTTTAATTGCTTGACAGCCCTAGTTTTAATAGTTTATAATATAACCTATGAGTCTCGCTTTAGGGAAGTAAAAATACTAATTCAGGGACTCCCTGCAACATTCCACTGCCTCCCTCATGCACCCCCCATAGTATGCCAGGGACACTGAATGACCCCCAACATACCAGGGTTCCCATTCTCCTACCTTGTTAGGGGTTCCATGTTCCCTCATACCAGGGTGATGGGTCTCCCATACTCTTCCCCCCCCCCCCCCCCCCAGTAGTTCTGGGTCTCCCATGCCAATAGCTCTGCATACCCTTCACTGCACTCCATACCAGAGGACTCCAATCTCCCCCTGCCAGGAGCTGTGTAGCCCCTCATTCCCCCATGGCTACCATTCCCTCCTCCTCCATAACAGGGTCATCTCCCATTCTCCCAACAACCAGGGATTCCGAGTGCCTCCCAGTTCTTCTTCCCCCCATGCCAGGGGCTTTGGGTGCACTCCCATTCTCCACTTCCTCCAGTCTCATATTTTGTCCTCTTTTTCAGGATTTCAACTTTTTAAAAACTATTGGGAGGATCAGCAGAGATGATACTGGGGGTGATTGTGGTGGGGGTAATTATGCAGGAACGTGGTAATGGCTGTCAGCAGCCAGTTCTTTGATCTACAGACAATTACAGAGGTATTTGAAATGGCTGCCATTAGTAACCAGATGCCAGAGGCTGTATCCTCACCATCCCCTTTCAGTTTTCCTGATTTCCACCACAATCAATAAGGTTCTGGCCACTGAACCCTAGCACTCCCTTAAATTTTTGAATTGATCAAATGTGGCCATCAAAAGTTCTTATGTACAAACCAAATTGCCATTGGTAGAGTGTTAGACCTCACAATGCTCTGCCAAAAAGTGGTTATTCTTCACACAACCTTGACTAGAAAAATCACTGAGCAGCAAAGCAGCATCTCAACAAGCTTAATCAAAAAACTAATAATTTGTTTTCAATTGCAATCAGGTTTCACCATTTATTATTTGAATTGCACAATATAGCAACTCAGTAGCTAGTGGCTTGTCTAAAGCACACATTTTAACTTATGAACTTACAGTATGCCTGTATAATGTACACTATGTAGACCTATTGAAGTATGTGTGTAGTGAGAGAATTTTGTTTATTATAAAGATTATGAATAGAAATACTTATCTGGCAAACAGGTTATTAAATAAAGGAATCAGAAACTTTTTTTTCCCCACCTCTAAGTGCATTAAGAACATTGTCACACTACAGGAAATTGGCAGACTATTCCGTTAGTAACAGCCACCTCAGGCCCACAGAAATGTGGTTTGTTGTTGAGATGGAAGCACTCAACGAACCAGTAGGGTGCTGAGCATGGAGCTATGTCAGTCATGATTCAATAGTGAAATAAGCAAGCCAACAGGTTGGCAAAAAAACACCCACAGCCAACATGTCAGGAAGCACTGAACAACTGGCTGTGAGAGATATGTACATGGGAACCATTGGAAGCATTTCTGTTTCTATTGCTGGTCTCGGATTGCCTCTGCTTTCCCCACCTCTCCTGTACAGAACTGCACTTAAATGTATTGTACTCTGGGCCCACCTCAGAATGCCAATATGCTCACTTCTACACTTCAGACCAGGGGTCTCAAACTCCCAGCCCGCAAACCTCCCCAATGTGGCCCATGGAGCTCCAGCAGTTTCGGGGCTGGGTCTCTCCCTTGGCCCCACCTGCCGCCCCCGGGCTCACCCCCTCAGGGGCCCTGGCAGTGCAGCGGAGCTGAGCAGTGTCTGCCTGCTCGCTCCAGTGGCTGCCGGCCCCTCCCTGCATCCCAGAGGCGGGTCGGGGCTGTGCCTCCGCGCCCTGCCCCGAGTGCCTCTGCGGCCAATGGGACACTGTGGGGGCGGTGCCTGGGGGCAGAAGCGCATGGAGGCCACCAGCCTGCCCTGCCTTGGAGTCCCAGGTAAGCGCTGCACCCCGACCCCCTTCCACAGCCTGCATCCCCCTCCCCAAGCCTCCAAACTCTCTCCCAGAGCCTGCACCCCAGACACCCTCCCCCACCCAAACGCCCTCCCAAAGCCCAACCTCTCACCCCTTCTGCACCCAAACTCCCTCCCAGTGCCTGCACCCCAATCCGCTACCCCAGACCTCCTCCCCCACCCAAACTCCATCCCAGAGCCTTAGGCAGGTGGGGGATGGAGTTTTTTGGGGGGCATGAGTGACATTGGCCCGATGGGAGGATTTGAGGACTGGCACTGACCCTAAGGTAAACTGAGTTTGAGACCCCTGCTCCAGACAATCATCATTACTCATTTCATTGCAGGCTTAGGCCTGGTCTTCATTAGCTAGAAAATGCCTGTTCTTTACCTTGGGGTAACCAATATGCATGAGCTATCCCAAGGTAAAAACCATAGCAAAGCCAAGGAACTTCAGTTTTTCCACACATTAAACTAGGTGGAGTCAGAATTATAACCACATCAGGTTTTAAATTCACCAAGTTGACCTCATGGTAAAACTAAAGTGTTTTGTTTTCATTTTGTTCTTACCTTGAGATAGCTCATACGTGTTAGCTACCCCAACATAAAAAGCACACCTATTTTCAGCAGCGAGGATAAGGCCTTAGAGAAGTTTACTCAAGTTGCTGAGCTCATTTCTCCACACTACGCAGAAGCCTCTCTGTGATGGTGATGAACTTTTTATTATAAGGGTATTGTATGACAGAACGGTCAAGATTTTCAGTTCTGGATTTTTAATGTTAGGCTTCTAAATCCATATAGCTACACCTAAAACAGTCTGATTTTCAAAGGTGTGAAGTCCTTACAGCTGTCACTGACATCAATGGGAGCTGTAGGCACTCAGCACCTTTGAAATTCAGGCAATTTATATAGGTTTCTAACTTTGGATTGGGAGCCTAACTTCATAGAATCATAGAACATCAGGGTTGGAAGGGACCTTAGGAGATCATCTAGTCCAACCCCCTGCTCAAAGCAGGACCGATCCCCAGACAGATTTTTATCCCAGTTCCCTAAATGGCCCCCTCAAGGATTGAACTCACAACCCTGGGTTTAGTAGACCAATGCTCAAACCACTGAGCTCATGTACCCAAGTTTGAACATTTTAGTTCAAATCCATGGACTGTAAGTCACATTCAGTAGCAGAAAGTTTGAATTGACTTTTATAGGGAACCCTGCTAAAGTAGTATCCAGTTTATCACCTGCAAGACACAAAGTAAAGCAAAAAATTTTGTAGCTATGTAGGCTGTAATAAAACTATTATGCATTGCTTGTATTAAAAGCAATTTTTCAAGAGCTGATAGAGTCAATTTTATCTCTGCCAGCTTTTTTACTGCATAGTACACATTTTTTACTTACATGGTACATGTTTTTATTGAATTCCTTTATGAAACACCTAATTTTCAAGAGAAAAAGCTTCATAAGTGAATTGATCTAGAGGTTTTAAGAAAATAAATCCCCATACTCAGCACTGAATTTCATTCGAAGTACAGTTCACATAGACTGGCCTTTTAAAAAGTGACTTTCTATAACCATCTATTTGCTGCCTTGCTATAAGAAAGCAAAGAAGCGTTGAAATAAATTAAAAAAAAAAATAGAAAGCTCTTTCTAACCCATGGGAGTATTTATTCTCAGATTCCGTTTGCACCAAGGCAGGGAAAAAAGTACTCTAATATAGTAACCTGTAAATCACTTGAGGCCAACTTAAATATCTTTATTTGCTACAAAGAAATTGGTTGAATCAATACAACCACATATCTAAACTGATTACTCGTGCAAGGATACCGAGCAACTGTAATAAAATGGAGAGAATATATTATTTTCAGACATTTACTCTCCATTTCATCTCGAAAGTGCAGAAATGAATACATAATCAAAACAGAAAAGACTGTTGCCTTAATTAGCTAAGTGCACGAAAGAAATTAGAAGCCTGACACTGTTTCCAGGGAAAAGACACAGTAGGCATTCCAATAACACGACAAACATTACTGGGGAGAGGTTATAGAGGTAAATAAGGCTGAACATTGTCAACATGAATGGGGTTAATAAATTAATAAATCTAAGAGCATGTTATACAATCAGCAAATACAAAGCTAAGGCAAATGTGAGAAAGTTTCCATTCCTAGAGGCATACCAGAGAAGAGAAATTTTCCAACAAAAGGTTGGTTCATAAAGCATACTTGGGAAAATATTACTGAGTTTAAAGGTAACACAAGGAAATTTATCCCAAAGTTAACTACCGTATATACTCGTTCATAAGCTGAATATTTTCGGTAAAAATGTGACACACCAAAGAGCGGGGGTCAGCTTGTAAACATTCTACATCAAAATTTGATTATTTTAAACTCTATGGAATCATTGAATTGAATATCTAATACAGAGATCAGCAATCTTTGGCATGTGGCCCGCCAGGATAAGCAACCTGGCAGGCTGGGCTGGTTTGTTTACCTGACGCATCCACAAGTTCAGCCAATTGCGGCTCCCACTGGCCGCGGTTCGCTACTCCAGGCCAACGGCTTCCCGGCGCCCCCATTGGCCTGGAGCGGCGAACCACGGCCAGTGGGAGCCGCGATCGGCCAAACCTGTGGACGTGGCAGGTAAAAACTGGCCCAGCCCGCCACGGTGCTTACCCTGGCAGGCTGCATGCCAAAGGTTGCCAATCCCTGATCTAATACATTGTAGTTTTGTTTACCTGGAGCATCTCCGCGGCCACAGGGAGCTAAGGGGCTCCATGCCTGCAGACACTCCAAGTAAACAAAACATCCTGACCCATCAGCGGCTTACCCTGACGAGACAGGAGTCAAAGTTTTCCAACCCCTGAAATATAGGGTCGGCTTATGAAAGGGTTATACAGTTTTTGCTATTTTTACCTATCCATTTTGCGGGGTTGGCTTATAAACAAATGGGCTAATGAACGAGTCTATATGGTACTTTAAATTATAACAAATTTATCACATTTGAGGATTCTCTCCTCCTCACCACAAAAAGAAAAAGTTACAATATAATTTTTAGTTTTAAATTTATATTCCTGGACAGCCCTAGAAAGACAACCCCCGGCAATGTTTCCCACTTAGCATGCATATGAACAGATCATTTCCCCCCTCTTGTGCTTGAGTATTCAATATATTCAAATGTCTATATTTCTTTTTCCAGGTTTTTCCAGGGATAGCTCAGTGGTTTGAGCATTGGCCTGCTAAACCCAGGATTGAACTCACAACCCTTGAGGGATACATCTATTGAAAGGGAGGGATAGCTCAGTGGTTTGAGCATTGACCTGCTAAACCCAGGGTTGTGAGTTCAACCCTTGAGGGGGCCACTTAGGGATCTGGGGCAAAATTAGTACTTGGTCCTGCTAGTGAAGGCAGGGGGCTGGACTCGATGACCTTTCAGGGTTCCTTCCAGTTCTAGGAGATGGGATATCTCCATTAATTAAAAAATTTCAAAATAATAATAATAATAATAATAATAATAATGAAAATACAAACATTAATTATAGCTGAATTGGCAGGCACCACCATAATGAAATACACAAGGCATTTTAGATCATCCAGCCATTCCTTTTCTAAGGATGCATACTCCGAATACTTTTCCAGTCTAGTTTGAAATGGCCTGAATAATGGTGCTTCTATCAGTTTTCTTGGGAGATTATTTCATAGTCTATAGGTCTCAACATAAGGCAGTTTTCCCGGATACTAATCTTAATATTATCTTTGCTTAATTTCCTCCCACGACTTCCAGTCAACCCTTAAGGCCATTCTAAACAATCCATTGGTTTGTTTGGTTTTTTTTTTTTTTTTTTAAAACATCCTTCTAACTTTTCTTCCTCTTTAGTTATTCACCCAAACTACATTTACTTTCTTTTGAACCTCCCTCATAAATTCATTCCATCATTCTCACCAACACTATCAATCATTTTTTGTTTTTCTCTTCTGAATTTGCTCCAATTTGTCAACATCTAATTGAGACAAAGCCGTCTACAGTCCAGTAGCCAAACAGATATAGTTTCACGAGGCAGTATTCCCACCCTATCTGAACTGAATCCATAACAGAAGGCACCTACAGTTCAGCTTTTCATACTTTGCCCTCTTTTATTAAAAAAAAAAAAAAAATTTGAGCTCAGGGAAGATAAGTTAACAAGAAACACGTAACATTTTAGGTCTCTGCAAGCTGGTCCATGCAGGCAGACCCAATGAAGTCAATAGGGTTATGCCTGCACAAAGCTCATTGCAGGATATGGGCCTTAAAATATTCATTTTAGAAAAAATATTTCAAACAGAAAAAGCTCTTCAATATTTCTTGTCACTGTATATTACATATCTGTAACTAAATCATTCCATTACTGCTGTGAAAAGCTTCCATTTTATTTTTCCTACACGGCTTTAACCTAAACTCCCAACTACACAGAAACATGGAGAGAGGTTTCATTCAATCCTGAGGTCACGTGCTATTTAAAGAGATTTTTTTTTAATACAAGTTTGACCACAGTAGCAAAGAAAGTATATTATGGTGTCTTCAGAAGAAGCTACCAACCGAGAATAAAAATGTGAGAAATACAAAAATCATGTCTGCCTGAGCCTATAAACTGAATTTACAGTGATGAGACATCCATATTTATGCCAAACCTCATTATCCTGAATTTCTGACATGCCTATACAGATAACATTACATACATTACATTTTGCTGTTTGAAGATACTATACCAAAATTGAATTAAAATGAAGAGGTGTCTACCTGATTAGAAACAAAACATAACATGTCACACTTAAACAAGAGTGCAACTCCAATAACAAAGTGGATTATACCACATGGATGACAAACAGTCAACAATTTGTTCGTGTTCTTTAATCAGAGGGTAAATTAACCTATGAACTAATACTCATCTTGCAGTTTTAGAGATGCATAGTACTAAATTGTGCCTGATAGTTATACTGTGCCCTTCACTTAGGCTGGCCTTTTTTTTAAAAAAAAAAAAAGAATGATTCCATATTGAACATACCAGTTTTCCTCCTCTCAAATTCCAACCACCTCTGGCATGAAACACAGCAGCCTTTCTGTACTGAAATACTAAATTATTTCAGTAGGAGAAATGAAGCATACACCCACTTGAATCCTGCATAGAAAATTTTAGGTACACAGAACACAATTACCCATATTGAGATCTGGCCAGTGCTCCAGGGTTTTCCAGGGGATTTTCATGAGAAAAAGAAGATTCACAGTTCTTCTGCAAGATGACCCTGGCTCAGCACAGTATTCAATATATACTTCTAGAAACACTTCCTTTGTACTGGGGCACTGGCTCAGTACAAAATCACCAGCCTGTAGGATGAGTTTATCTTGGATGCTTCTAAGCTAAGTATGGTTAGACCTAGTCAGTTAGCAATATGGGAAAGTTACATGAGATCATATCTAAATGTGGTATGGCTGCAGGCCATATATATAGTGAAAGATATCAATGGATGATACTCCAATCCCTTCTGATTTTTTTTAAGGGTATACTCCACAAGTACAATGAATACAAGGACGTCCCCTTTATATCAGTCAGGAATTCTATGAGTCTCTCATATAGTAATTACCGGTAACCTTCAGCATCTCTGAATTTCTCCCCTCTATGGAGAGAATGGAATTCTAATAAGACATGGTACCAAAAGCAAGCATACCATGTGTACAAAAGTGATGCCCCTGTTGCTACTGCCCATGGTAGGGTTCTAAAGTAAGCTTACCCAAAAATCCTAGTAGTGAAAAGCCAAGTTTGCTTTCTTATCTATCACTAGCTAGCATTTGCCTGATAAAATTCTCACACCCTGATACAATAAGTAGCTACTATGCACAATGTTCACAGCACAACTCCTCCAGCAAACAGATACAGGTGCTGCGCAATGTACCAGGTACATGGTTCAAAAGCCATCTTCAGAACTACCCCATGTTTCTGGTACACTCTCTACAGTGTCAATGGTTCAGTGGAAGATTGTATTTGACCACACTGATGAATATAAACAACAAAGGTTTTGGGGAAAAAAAAGGAGGAGAGAAATATGAAGGGATACTAAGAAACTACAACTGTAGCTGTAGTTATCCAGAGTTTCCCTCCCTGCCTGGAAGATACAGATTGTATAACAAAGTAATTCCTGTACTGCTTTCTCACCATTTTCCTCTCTGCACTTTCCTTAATCTGCCAGAGCCTATATAAATCATATTACTAACAAATCAATTAAATTTTAAAAATCATAGTCAATTTCCAAGTAAGTATCTGATAAACCCATACAAGCATAATCTAAACCACAACAGATAATCAAAACACAGTGATCAGAATTATGGAAGAAAGTCACAAATTTGCCCCTTTATCAGAAACTCGATGTATTAATCTTTAGAATTGTGCGTAATTATTTGAACATTAAGACAAGCACAATACCATGGCAGGAAAGGACAAGTGAAGTCAGAGTAAGGCCACCCATCCTCCTTAAGCTTTTTAACACTACCATCCTTATAAGTGCCTACAAATAGACATAATAAAAACATCAACTTTAAGGGTAAGTACTGAACATCTGTCCCCATGCCAACTGGGCTATAAGAAATAAGCACATTCAGCCCCCCCACCTTCCTGTGGTCAGCATATCCAGCCCTTGTGGTGACTAATTTGCACTTCTCTACTTGACAATTCAGCATGCAATATATTGTTGATGTCACAGCAACTAACGAACCTCACTGGAGCAAGCTAACCTAAAAGGGAACAGCCAAGTGGAAACATTCTGTTTTAATATTTGGCATGTTTTGGACCAGGCAGTTGTGCATTATGTTATAAACTTTCCCTCCTTGTCCTTCTATCTTCTGAGAATAATTCCTGTCCTCAATTTACGGTGATACCTTGAAGATATACATAAGTGGATCGTGTGTCTTTGCCTTCCCCCTTTCCCTTATTTATGCTATGTAAATTTGGCGCCTCTAATTACTATGTGTTGTCCAAACTATAGTATGCTCTCGTGTCGTCTCTGTTTAGTTTACGTATTACTTTACAGAGAAAATAAAGACTGTTCTTGCCTAAAGAAAGGAATAGCCTTAAATTGTGAAGAAAAGAACATTATAAAAAGGCTAGAATTAAGGGAACAACAATTAGTAATATACAAAGATTCCAAGCTGTATAAATATCAGAATATGTCTCCATTGACTAAAATGTGATAACTAAAATATGGAACTTGATGAAAAATGATACAATGTTCTGGGGGTGAGTGTTTAAAATAGACAGTTTTCTTCCCTTATGAAAACAGGGCCTTTTAAAAAAAGTTTTCCGCCATTGCTCATTCTGCTTCAGCTCCACTGGTGTTTACAACATTGAGAGCTCTTGGACACCAACCTGCTGGTGTTTTTAAACATGGTGTTCATTAGACCTGGCCTGAATAGGGCTTTGTGACAGCATTAAAACTGCCAGTAGCACATCCACACTAAGGCTTCTAACATTATCAATAGTGAAAAATGTTTAGAAAGGTTCCCTAATGCAAATAGGTCTTAAGAGGCAAGATGTTAGCAATCTTGATCTAATAAACACCTTCTAAAACTCTAGTCAAATTAGTATGTTCTAAAGTACAGTTTAACTAGTTGAATTAAAGCCTGGGGGAGCCTAGGGTTCCCTGCGACCAGCTAACATATTAGAACGAGAGTTTAAGATTTTAACACAGTAAAAACATCTTTTTTCCTTTTGTAGGCATGGTCTATGCCCCTTAACACAACCCCAAAGGGAGCATAACACCATACGTTGCTTACACAATGAAGGACAAGCAAGGGGTAAGTGGTTAGTTGTCCTGCCAATAAATAATAATAATATATGGAAATATACCTATCCCCTAGACCTGGAAGGAACCCTGAAAGGTCATCGAGTCCAGCCCCCTGCCTTCACTAGCAGGACCAAGTACTAATTTTGCCCCAGATCCCTAAGTGGCCCCCTCAAGGGTTGAACTCACAACCCTGGGTTTAGCAGGTCAATGCTCAAACCACTGAGCTATCCCTCCCTTTCAACAGATGTATCCTAGATACAGTATCAAGACACCAGAATTTATGAAGTTACATCGTTTACTTGTATAACTACAGTTTTATTCTTCCATTTATTTTGCAGTAATAGAAAGGACACTGAGTTCTCAAAGAATGAAAAACTGGGTACTGCCTGTCACCGCAGATGGCTTTTTGAACATGGGTGATATCAGAAAAGGTAGATACACTTAATATTGCTGAAGCTGGACATGGACAAGCCATAACAAACCCTACGCTGGGGGGCAGAGTTATCGCCACTTTTAAACAAACACAACCCAGTTTTTGCGAAATAGTGTCGCAGTCATAGGCAGTGTTTTAAACCCATCTGTAATGTGCGGCTCGGATACCAGGAGACCCCCGTGAAGGTCTGGGAGGCAGGTCGCTCCTGTAGTGACCCCGCAACAACTTCCTCTCTGCCCGCCCCCGGCGAGCTGACCAGTCCCGGCGGCTCCACACACCTGGGGCCGGAGGCGGGCGGGGGAGACGTGAGGCAGCAACTCACAGAGCCAGGCCCAGCGCCGGGGCCGCCCGAGAGAACCGGGCACAGGGGGCCGCCCTCCCCCTGCAGCTCCGGCCACCTCCTCCCGCCCAAGGGGCCAGCGAAGCCAGGCCCACACGTGACAGACGCCCGCCCGCCCGAACCCCTGCCCGGAGCCCGCCGGCCCGAGCGGCGCGGCTGCAGTTAGGCCCCTTGGGGAGGCGGGCCCGGCCCCGCGGGCTGCCCCCAGCCCGGCGCGTACCCGCAGGACGTGGTAGCCCTCGGTGCCTCCGCCGGGGATGTCCACGCTCTGCGAGGCGCCCATGGCTCCGGCCGGCGGAGGAGGCAGCGCTGCTCCTCACAAAGCGCCGCACTAGGGACGTGGCACTCTCTCCCTCAGCCCCGCCCCTGTCGGGGAGGCGAGGCGCGGGGGATGCTGGGAGTCACAAGCACCAGCCATCGGCTCCCGGGACAGCGCCACCTGCTGGGCCTGGCGGGCACCAGCGCCCGGAGTGGGCACGAGCTGCGCGGTGGTTTGCTGGACAGCCGGAACGTCACCACCTCTTCCCTCCTACGGTGGCCGTCGCAGGACATTTCTGTCACGGAGCAGCGCGCCCGCTGGCGCGGCAGTAGGAAGGGGCTGCCAGGGCTGAACATCGGCCTCGCCTAGCCCCGCCCGGGGGTGGAGTGTCTCCGCCCGCCCCCCACGCTCGCAGCATCAGCTCTGGCGTGGCAGTGGGTGGTCCCCGCTTCTCTCACCGGCCACCGCCGGGAGGGCGGAAACGGAATTCGGGCGCCTGCCTGCAGCCCCCAGCCCGCTTTGCCGGGCTCCTCAGGCCGCCGCATCCCACCGCCCCCTCCCCCGGCCCGGGACCGCCCCCCTCGCTGCAGAGAGAAAAGTGACGTCGAGCTACGGCGTGACCTTCCCTGGCCGCCGCGCCCGCCTTCCCGCCCCGTCCGTCTCCTCCTGGCCCAGCTGCATAGGGTTCGCCTCTGCTCGCTTGCAGGCCCCCAGTGACCCCTCCCAACCCCTCTCCCGACCGCCCTCGCTCTGGCTCTGTTTGCACAACACACACGGTTGGGCTCTGCCAGCTCTGCTTGGCCGCACCTGCCTCTCCAGCTCCCGCCCCAGCTCCTTTCTCCCGTCCATCTCTAGCTCTCATGCCGCGCCCTCCCTGCGCTGCCCCTCTCCAGTGCTAGCCTAGACGCGCCAGTCCAGCTTCCACCCCGGCATTCTGCGCCCAAGTCTCCAAGGACCTCTTGCTGGCCGCAGCTCTGTCTAGTTCTCATCCTCATCGGCTTTGACAATGGAATTATTGTTCCAGGAATTTTGAGTCTTTGTGTAATGCAAAGGGGATTGGCACCGTGGCACCAGTAGCAAAAGCCATGTTGTAGACATAAATATTTCTTCAGCACCCATAATTGTGCTAGGGCCATTACAGGAAAAAAGAGAAGGTGTGGGCCTTGCCCAGAACATTTAGCAATCTAATTTTATCTGTGATATGACCAGTCTAGTCTAACATCTATCTAATAGGGAGGAGATGGGGAAGGACAAAGTACATGTGCTCATCTTGATGTTTAAATTAAAAGTGTTTTTTTAAAATGCTGGCTCATGTCTTGCTTGTATTGTGAAAAAGAGTTTTGAGGAGTAATCTAAATAAACGGAGTACTGAGTTGGCAAACCAGGATTGGAAAAGGATTGAGCTCCCAAATATCTGAAAATCCCCCAAATTAGTGGTATCTGCATTTTCAGGTAACAATTACATCTGCAATAAATGTTGGTAAAATATTAGCCTAGTTGAAACAAATGGGAGTTTTACCATTGACTTCAGTGGGCTCAGGAGTTCATTCTCATTAGCGAAACTGCCCTTGCCCTTTCTGTTTCCCAAGCAATTGTGTTTCTTTTCAATACATGAATTTTCTTTTCAATAAATGGATTTTTTGGCTTTGAAAACATTCTTAATTATTGCATAAAGTAAAAGATACCTTAGCCCAGGAAAGTAGGGTTACCATACGTCCGGATTTTCCCGGACATGTCCGGCTTTTGGGGGCTCAAATCCCCGTCCGGGGGGAAATCCCCAAAAGCCGGGCATGTCTGGGAAAATTGGGAGGGATCGGCCGGGGCCTCTTTG